>NW_009233037.1:2320-18591 GCF_000690835.1 Fulmarus glacialis | reverse complement strand
TTTTACCCAGCGAAGAGTGTACCTGTTCATCAACCCCCATCATCTGAAAAAGAGGAAAGGCCCTTTTTGGAGAAGTCCTAATGCCTTAAAGAGACAGGATCAATCAACGCACTCACTTCCTGTGCGTGAATCTTTTGAATTTAGATGCTCACAATCTTTCATTCTCCAGTCCACTATAAATGCTGCTCCTGAGTAACCTCCAGGATTATTCTTGCATGGACACTTCTGAGGAACACCTCAGATACGAGCAAGATCACAGGCAACTTCTCTGTCCGTATCAAAACGAGAAGAGCCTATCGCCATACTCCATATGATCTCACGTGTCACACCAGAAAGTAAGATTTGTATCTGCTATGTGTTTGCATATCAGCGTAGTGAGTTCTTAAACATGCAAAATTGTCTCAAACCCATTAAGTCCACCAAAACAGTCACAGCATGATACCAAAGCTGCAGCTCCATCCCTCTAGGACTGCTGACCTAGTGCCCCATACCAGATTTCCAGCAATCACTAGTACTGCAGGGAAATAAAAACAGAGCAGGTCTCATATCCTGGCCAGAAAAATTTCCTGACCAGGGTTTGTCCACATAGCATCCGTCAGCCAGACAATAAACTCCTTTTCTCACAGGCAATGAGTAAAGCTGCTAGCAAATATATGCATGTTTTCCCCTCTCATCTACTTTTAAATGACTACCAGTGAAAAGGGAAGAGAAGTGCTCTGTTATGTTACATACATTTGCCATTCAGCCTGGCTTAACAAACAGTAAGTTTCAACAGAAATTTGTGCAGGTAGAGGTAGCTTTTCTATTCTCTAGCATCAAGATTGGCAACAAACAAACTGAAGAGACCCAAAACACCACCTGAACGGCAAAACTCAGGATCTCCAAACTGCTGCCATTTAAAGCATTTAATTTATTCTATTAATCTTGCTGGAATTTATTTTCTGAATATTCAGACAGTTTATACTGAAAGAGGAAATACCTGGAAGTTGTGTGCTCATACCAGGAATCTTGTTTAATAACTGTTACTGCAGGAACATGGTTTGACGTTAAACCGGTATGAGTTGTGCCAAAAAAAATTGCATTAAAATCTAACATTAAAATTTTGTCTTGAAGCCTTAATTTTGTATTTTGATCACAGTTGTATTTATGAAAAACAGTACTGTAGAATAAACTGTCCACAGTTTTTTGGAAAGAGTAAATATTTCATTTATATACAGGGAAAACTTTCCAATCAATAGCAAGATACTGCTGAATTCTAGGCACTATAACTTTACTTATTTTTAATTCCTTTAGTTAATATACTCTGAAATCTAGAGATTACAGAGAATGGGTCAGGATACAGACAGTGTTGGATAATCCATTCACTCCTAAAAAAGCACAAGTTCTATTTTTCTTTTGTAAACCCATGCTGTTTTGCACAAAGAAAACTTCAGTTATTTATTTGTTGTTGCACAAATCAGGATTTGTTTCTAATAATCAGAACTTAAAAGTCTTCACATGTCCTGGTGAGCAAAGCAGAACTACAAATAAACAAAAAAAGATCTAAAATAAGATCTATGTTAATATTTTATTACATATAGCAAATAAGGAAAACCAATAGCCTGAAAATAAGCAGAGCGCTATATATGCACTTTGTATTCATATGAAGTTCTCTCCTGCAAGTTACCGAATTTCACTTGCTGTAATATACTCTTCAGATAAAATGCTGGATGTATTTTTCTAAGTAAATAAATAATTATTAGAAGAGCTGTACAGGGGGTGCACACTTTTAGATCAACTTATGAAGCTTTTGGGGAAACACTATCCTAGTGTAATCAAAATGGTATTTTGATAACATAACAAAATCAATAATAGAGAAGACATGTTCTTTTTGTTCAAAGGTGCTGTGTTTTGAAAATATTGCCATGTAGTATTTACGGTAACAGCTGTACAGTTAAACTTTAGGCACAAACTGAACTGCAGAGGATCTGCTGCATAAATAAAATTCCCATGGCAACTAAATGTGCTACTAGATAACAGAGAAAAAAGGATTTATGTGTTTGCTGAGCTGTCTTGCCCTAGAGGAATTCTCCAGGCAAATGCAGGCCACCTGCCACATGTTATATTAAGCTCAGCCTTCTGGATTTATTTGCAAATCTACAGCAAAAAGGTCCACCAAGTTTTATTTGAAAGTTCCCCTGTCATGTTCCCAGCCCCTCCAAAATACATAGTTCACTCTTCAGTGTGCTTCCTATATTGCAACAGAGATGTTTAATAATTCTGCTTGTAACTTGTTAATCTTAAACCCCCACACAAAGTGGGCAAGCAACCTGAATCCTCAAAGTCATGGAGAGTTTTGTGTATGCCCAATTGCACTGAGGTGCACTATTAAAGTGTGTGTACTTTTTAAACTCCACAAAAAAGTATTCCTTTTGTAATATTATAAGGAAAAATATTTGGGTCAGGTCATTCATGTGGTATCCTTCTACACAACAAATAGATTATTGGTCAAAAAGACTTGCCTTCATATCAAGAAAAAACAAAACAAACCAAAACATTTTCACTAGACTACAATGCTAATAGAGAAGCATTGCTTGGGAATGCTTTAAGTTGGAATATTACACTTAGAAGACTGAAGACCACTAAAATAGCTAGTAGAAGAAATACAATCACCTAGCAAGCAATAGGCAAACTTACTGCAAATAATGCCACAAGTTATCAAAGGACCAGAACATGTGTGACAGTGCAGAATGTTTACAGTATTTTCTTTGTCATTTTTGCTCCGAAGATTAAGTAAAAAAATTTTAAGAAACTGTATTTTACAATCAAGTCTATCCTTGGGCATGAGCCTCAGGAAAGAAACTTCTTTGCCCCGCTCTCCTCCCTGGGAAAGCCCTGTGACATTTTAAAGAGGCAGCAGAGCTTGCCTCATAACTACATGAACTGTAGTGTGTAAACACACACCATACATGCTTTTCAGGTAGTTTGTACATCTAATCTAATCGCCAAGTTTATGTTTAGCATCAGGCAGCTATAGTGTAATGAAACTGGGCACCTACACTTATAAAACACCTTCGTGTTATCTCTCTAAAGCCTCCATGCATGAAATATATGGACAAGCCATTAACATGGGCTTCCTGCTGTCTTACTATTAGGGCTCATCTGCTTCAGAGTTGTTCATTTACATCCCTACCTTAGCCTAACCATTTTGCTTTAGCTCCACGTGAACCATGAGCTTTACCCAAAGTCCACAGAAGTTAAATCAAGCCTTGTGCTAACATGAAGATGCTTTGGTAAGTATTAGGATAGCATACGTTCCCATTGCTTTTTATTCTCTTTGCTCTTGTTTGAGCAGGTAATCAGTAAATCTAATGTTTTAAACAAAGAGAAAAAAAGATATTAATTTTCATGAACCTATGTTGCAGTGGTCACCACAAGTTAATCTCTCTTCAGGATATTCATAAAGTATTTGCATGTAAAATGTAGAATTGCTTGTGCAAGGACAGAGAAAGAGGATACAGAAGTTTTATAAATTAACATTTATAGAATGCTTGCACACCACTGCAACATAACAACATCTGTATTATATAAAACCACTAAAACAGTATACAACAGAAATTCACTGAGGATCAGTATGACGTTACCAGATAAGACTTTGTATTTTTATCACTAACAATAGTTTATATTCCCTAATGATTTTTTTTTCTTTTTAGAAGAAGGGGGTAAAAATAGAAGGCTAACATTAAGTTTTACTCTGACTTGAGTTTTGTTAGATGTGATCACATAAAATACTCCACCAATAGATATGACAAATGCATTTTATATTTCAATGTGTCAAACCATTTCAATACTCAGGAACTATGTTGAAGCTGGCAGGCAAGCAGACTATATTAAATTTTTCTCTGGAATCGACTTCAATTCTATACTGAATTATTGGAATTTTAGTGACCCTAAAAAAGGCTGTCAGAAGTAATATTCAACACAGAGTTTTCAAATCTAATGCTCTATTACACATACTTCACATAAAATAATATAGTTTCAATATAAGCAAACCAGTCAAGAACAACATTCTATTTGTACTTGTAATTTTAGATACATTTTTATATTGATTTGTCACAGCATTTTTTAAATGTACCTTCTCCTTAAAAAAATAGTCAGAGGCTACATTTGGTGATTCAATGGCTTTGTTGTAGATCTGATACAGTTGGAAACTGTTTTTAAATAAATAAGTAAAAAAATTACCATCACAGGACAGTAAACATGTTAATAGCTATTTCAAAGCTCTGATTTTTCAAGACTCCTATACTCCTGCATATCACAAAATTCTCTTAAGAATTTTCTAGTGCCAGAAAACCAGTTGCATTTGCAAACCACTTAACTCCTTTTTCCTTCCATTTAACTCAGTGCTCTTTCTGCATAATGAAATTCAACAGCAGTATTTCTTTTCCCCCTTTTTTTTTTTCCCCTCTTCTTCCCAGTAATCAACTTTTTACTATCTTGCTTTTAAGACATCTTCGGCTCTAGTGTTTTACTATTCTTACTAATAAAGTAAAAAATTTAAGAGTTAAGCTTCCCATTTACCTGGTCACTAATAATTCTAACCACTTCTTTCTGTTAAACCCCTGCTGTTACGAAATGCTGGAAGTAAAGCGATGGCACTAAGTGTAGTAATATCTTTGCTCTTGTATCCACTGATGTGATAGAAGTACAGAAGTCGCAAGATCTTGGTGCGCTTCACTTAAATAAGGGAATTCAATCATACATCACAGCTCAGGAGGAGGCACGGTTAAATCCACACTAGCTTGGTAAGCAACACAGAAAGCCCATCAGCAGCTTTACTATATGACAGACCCAGAGGCAACTCAAGAGCTGTCAGCACAACTGCCTGTGAAGCTCACAAGGGAAGCAATAGCCAATTATGCCCCATGACCCGCTACTGCAAAACACAGTGAGAAAGATAACAAATCAAGGGCTTGAAAAAACTCAGACTTTTCAGAGAAACTATGTAGTTTACTTCCTATCAAACATGCATCTCACTTGAAGCTTTTAAGAACAGCATGGCATTCAGTGACCATACTCTGCCTGACCCCTATGACTCCCATTAACGAATCCCAGAAAAGGGACCACACCTTCGACAGGACAAAAACATACATGCCATTCACCTGGAAGCTAATCTTTAGTTATAACTGCAGAGGATTAACACTTGGATCTCTGTTTTTGTCTTTACTGTGACTAGTTACTTAGCTCTCATATCGGTGTGAATGATCAGCATCAAAGCCAAACTAGACTCAATTAGAAAGGAATGAAGCCTACTTGAAAACTTTCTTTCCACTCAGCCACTTCTGATGGGTTGGTCTGATTAGCTACAAGAATTAATTGGGAGAAATATTTATTTTGCTCACAGCAGCAAACAGAACAAAATAGAAAGAGCTTGTCTTGATACTCATTAACTGATTTACCTCCTTCCTCCGGCCAGCACTGAGTTTCCCTGACTTCACTGTTCCACAGGTACCTCTGATACATCAGTTTAAAACCTAGCTTCGGTGCAAGCTCAGTGAACTGCACTGAAGTCATGCATGTGGCACCACATCAACAATGCCCTGGCAAGGTGAGCTCAGAAACACTTCTAATTATCCTGTGTGTCTGGAAAGAGTCATTCAGGGATTGAACCTGAACTACAGAAGCTAATAAAAATTTCAGCCTCTGGCTTCAATGAGGATAGCATCAAGCTCATATATGTCTAGGTTAAAATCATCACATTCAGAGGTCTACGACACAGTTTGTGCCTGTGCTTTACTAAAAACATACTTACAGTTTATTTATTAAGCAGGATTTTAAAGATATGCAGGCCTTTGGAAAGCCATCAGTATGCAGGATGAATTTCACTCTTTCACAGAGGTAAGAATACTTGATTTGCAGGTAACATGTAAAGTAGTTTCTTAGTTATAAGACATCAAGCAAGTGCAAAGTATCTGAAGCATACTGACTGTGGGTTATTTAAATAAACACTACTAAAGGGAAAATAAATTAAACGTTTTAAGTAACTAAAGATGTAGATTAAATAGTTGTCTCACACACACACAAAAAATCCAACGCCATATCAACCCTCAAAAAGAACTGAAGTAACTGACATGCTGGTTTAAACTTTCATAATTTCAAAACATGAGTGAACAAAATGTGGGAGAAGTTATTGAATGCAGATGTAGTGTTTGAAGATGATGATTAGGGCCAGTTTTGCAGTTCTGCAACCACGCTGGAGTCTGGTGTGGCAGGAGCCCCATCTGGAAGTGGCGGCCTGTCGTGGTTTAAGCCCAGTTGGCAACCAAGCACCACATGGCCGCTCGCTCACTTCCCCCCCAGCCCCGGTAGGATGAGGAGAGGATCAGAAGAGCAAAAGTAACCCGTCCCAGTGTAAACCGTTACATAAGAACAGTTTAATAATTGAAGTAAAATATTATAATAATAATAATAATAACAACAACAACAACAACAACGATAATGTAATATAATAATGAGGATGATGATGATGATGATGTAATGAAAACAATGAGAGATAGAGAGAGAGAGGAACAAAACCCAGGGGAAAAAAAACAAGTGATGCAACTGCTCACCACCTGCCGACCAACGCCCAAGCCAGTCCCTGAGCAGCGATCACTGCCCCCCGGCCAATTCCCCCCAATTTATATACCGAGCATGATGTTATATGGTATGGAACATCCCCTTGGCCAGTTGGGGTCAGCTGCCCTGGCTGTGCTCCCTCCCAGCTTCTTGTGCACCTCCTCGCTAGCAGAGTATGGGAAGCTGAAAAGTCCTTGACTTAGTGTCTGCTTAGCAGCAACAACTAAAACATCAGTGTATTACCACATTGTTCTCATGCTAAATCCAAAACACAGCACTATACCAGCTATTAGGAAGAAAATCAACTCCATCCCAGCCGAAACCAGGACACGGCCCAAAACACTTTGTTCTACAGGAAGGGTTTGCTGAGCAAGAAGCAAAATGGTGGCCTTTTAAAATGACTGGACATCTAAAGGTCATGGTATTAAATATCAAACAAAATGCAATTAAATCCCTGATTTTAAATATTTTTTGCCTGTTTTTTGCCGTAATCATGCAGCTGCTCTTCTCTAGTCAATGCATCATTAAGCCAATTAGAAAGTAGGTTAAGATTTACTAAATTAGAGGCTTAACTGTTTTTGTGGCCAAAGTCCACTGAAAGAGGAAGTTTCCTAAATTGTGAACCAAAGGATGCAGTTAAAAAAAAAAAAGCGCATCATTGCAAAACAGGAAAAATGCTAGATATATTTCCCTTCTAATATTTTATTTGCCTGAAGTTAAGGTGACTAAACTTCTGTGAAGACAAATGGCTGGCACTATATTTTCTAGAAACCAATTAAGTCTATCTCTGTTAATGGTCGCATCCTTGGGCGTTTCCTGCGGATCCACTCAGTACACACAGATTTTCCTCTTTACCTAAATAGCTTGGTGAAATAAGAAATGCTGATCGAGCCAGTAATACTGTATAGCCAGTAACACGCTGCCAACCTGGACTTCTCTAGGGTTTGCTGCCAGGGAATTTGAGAATGTATCAGTCATCTAAGAAGCAGAATGAATGCTACAAATCTCTGTCAACAAGAAGCGAGGCTTGGGTGGATAAGGTGAAAAAATGGTGTGGAATAATTTGAATGGTTCCTGGTGCAAACAAACTGCAAAAAGTCTCTGAAGGATGCTTTAGGAAGGTTCTTGCCCCCGATCAAGGATTTCTACACAAAAGAACAATCTGACAATTTCATTTTTAATGAAATACTTTTTAAAGGTTTTAATGAATAAAAATTAGATTAGGTAATCAATACTTATTACTGTGTTATATTTTTATCAAATTATATCCAAAAGCAACCTCTCTCATCCACTTCGTAATTTCCAGAGTGGGTTCTGATCGACATTCCTCTAAACAAAGAATGCCTGATATATGACTACATTATTGGCATTTTGTCAATGGTAGCAACTTACAACTTGTCTAATAACTGAAAGCTAATGAAAATTAGCTCTCACCAAGTCTGGTAATGTACCTAGTTAATATCTAGCATTCCCCAAACTGTAAAAGCAACAGCCCTGTTTTGCTGTATTGTAGTATAGTTTTGGAAAAGAACCAAAAGATTGCCTTTGTAATTGTTGTTCAAGCCAAAATGAAATTAAATATGTCACCCTCTTTTGAACTCCTTGATGACTTGGACTTTAAATTAGCACAAATATAACATAGCTGGGAGACAATACGGTCACTTGTTATTTTTACGGCTTACTCGAGACAATCTTTTAACTTTACAAAAGTCTTTCAGTTATTCAAGAAAAGATAATTTTTTTCAGAATAAAGAGGTTATAGTCAGATCTATGATTTGGCAATTCAGACTTTATGTATTATGTGAAGAAATTCTTTTATGAGCTCACCCTGTTTTCCTTGATAGAAATCTGAACCCTAATATTGTTTAGTGTTCTGAATTTGGTGATGGAAGTTGCCTCGCTACATATATTGGACAGCACTTATAAACAGTCATACAATACAGGCCGTGGTAAGTGAAATTTAGCCACAGCATTTTAGCAAAATGTCTTAACTATGACTTGCAAAAAGAATCTCAAATTAGTATACCTGTTCAATTTTCAGTACTAGGAAAAGAACAGTAGCAGGAGTACTTTATCCTGCTAGATCTGCTTGAAATGTTTACAGAGGTGGTTTCTGTTGTTTGCTTGTTTGTTTCTTCCTGAGGGAAAAGAACTTTGACTACAAAATATAGAAATATCTCCATTGTTTTGCATAGTCGAATATAGACACTGTGATTATAAATTCACTTGTAATTAAAAGGAACAGCTTTCACACAATATACTCCATTATTAATATTCTATATTCTTCACACACACAATGACTTGCAAGTTTAACAAGTAGAACATTTACTGATTTCAAGTTTGTTTCCAAGCTTCCAGTTTACTGAAAAATTTGTGAGCATGTTCAAACCAAAAGCAGTCAAGCTAACACCCAAACCAATGCATTCTGCCCAGAAATGGAAGAGATAGCTAACATGAAATAAAATGTGTTTTTTTTAAAACAAACAAAAACCCACAAAGAACAATGTAACGCATTACTTCCTTACATCACAAAAAGCATTTTTTGCTGCTAGAGATCTCTGTTAAAAAAGATAGAGACAAGAAAAAGTGGATGAAAAAAAGGTTTTTGCAATATGGTGCATTCTTTTCTCCATCCATTTACTGAACATATATCCCAACATAAGTGACAAGAGAAAAAAATCAAACACATTTGTTTGACAGAGCAAACGTGGTCTATAAAAGGTGAAGCAAATATTTTTGAACACCAGCTGGAAAATACTCCATTGTGGTAAAATTGGTAGTATGCACACCATACTTTCTTTAGCATTTCCACTCCTTGCTGCCCTCAGTGGCTGCTATGTGCCCTCATCTACATGCCTCTCATTTTCACTGTTTTGTGAAACTTCAAGATATCCTTAGTTTACCACAAAAAAGAAAATACATTCTCTCATAGCCTGCTTTTATGACACCATTGTTGTTTTGTGTCCTAAACTGCCACAACACAAACATGCCACTGTCAGTGTTCTGGCAAGTCCTGCATCCTTCTGTACTGCCTGTTGCTTTGCCCTACCACCTAGGGCTGCTCAACTCACGCTTCCATGAGACTACTACATAAAAGCCATGAATACCCTTCATTTACAAAAAAGAAATACCAAACCTATCTCATCCCCACTTTCTCCCTGCTTTTATGGTATTGCTGTGGCAAAAAACATCCCTTTGCCCAGTCACATTTTGTCCCTGCCTGCCTTTGAAGCTTTTTCTGAAGGCAAAGAGTTTCTGTATAAAATACCCACCAAACAAAGTAAGATCCTGTACGCTCGCTCCTCCCCAGTACAGTTAAATGTTTAAGTTTATGTGGTGAAAATTCTTGTGTTTGTGAGCATTCAGAATTTTAATCATAATTTCTTTGACATGCAGAAATAAACAGTGTGTGTGAAGTGGCATCCTTTACAAAACAGAATCCCAAATCAAAAAGATACAAGTCAAGGGAAGGCTCAGTTCCCTGCTAAATTCATTACAATGGGAGCCATCAGAATTTAGCAGCACTGATGGGTTTATTTTCACGCCTGCCTTCGCTACGTACTTTGGCAATTCTCCCCAAAAGAACTAGTGCTGAAGGTGGTTTGAACTCCTTCCCCCCACCCCCAAAGACCAAAAAGAACCCCAACAAGAAAACTCCACCCCACAGAAAGCCCTGGTACTTATGTTCAACTAAATGGCATTAATGCTATCTCAACAGAAGCAGTCTCACTTCTGACACTCTCTCCTGCCCTGAAGCAGGGATCTTTATTACGTCAATGTTCTTGCTGAAGTACATGCTGCAGTCATTATTGTTTCTATTATCACATGCACACAACTCTGGAATAATAGTACTGAAGCATGAATGCTTACGTCCCACCTATAGCTGACCACGGGTCCGAACGGCAAGGAACAGAAGAGAAATACAGCAAAAGGATCGATATCAGATAGTTACACACGCTAACTTATGCAAAAAGCCTAAATAGCCGCAATGTTTTATGGATAAACGTACTTAACATGTCTGTTGGTACCAAAAAAGAACCCTTAGGGTAAGTTACGAGAGGTGAGTTTTTCAGATTGCTTCAAGAAGGCGGCTGTCTGTGGTGGTTCGCCTCTAGGACGAGCCAGCTCAGAGACAGGAGACTTTGCTCACTACAGCGTAATTTCTCTGGTAAGGTTAATCACGCTCTTTCCAGTTATTATGGAAAACCTATCAGGCATGTTTGACTGTTATAAACACCACCAGTCTATTACCCACGACAGCAACAATTTTCCGAGATGTCAGTAAATCACTGTATCCCAGCTGTGTGCCAGCTCTTTTTGGCACTTACTCGTTGAACTGAATTCCTCATGCAGGAGGTGTCTGTGTGAGGAGACAAGGAAGCGTTCTCAGCTTGTTCTAGTGGCAGGAGGGAAGGCAGCACTGCGATGAGAAGCAGATAGGTACATGGACGAAGAACTGAGATGATCCTTAAAGACAGAGATGAAAAGTTTGAACTTGATTTAATTGAAAAATTAGATTAGAGAGAAAGGGACTCAAAGGGAAAGGATATGTGGCCAATACAAGAGGCACGGAACATAAGATGTTTAACATCTTCATTAATGATCTGGATGATGGGGCAGAGTGTACCCTCAGCAAGTGTGCTGATGACACAGAATGATGACACTCCCCACAACTGGAAGGAGTGGCTGATATGCCAGAGGGTCATGCTGCCATCCAGAGGGACCTCGACAGGCTGGAGAAATGGGCTGACAGGAATCTCATTAAGTTCAACAAGGAGAAGTGCAAAGTTCTGCACCAATATTATACTGGGAGTCACTCAGCTGGAAAGCAGCTTTGCAGAAAAGGACCTAGGGGTCCTGGTGGACACTAAGTTGAACACGAGCCAGCAATATGCCCTTGCAGCAAAGAAGGCAAACGGTATCCTGGGCTGCATTAGAGAATCCATACAGCCACATTAGAAATTGACTGACTTTATCTGCATGTAGGTTAGGAATAAAAAAAGATAATATGACAAGGAAAGAGATAACAAGAGTTTTAATGCTAGGGACACGGAGGCTTCCTTTTGGTGGAAGAAGCAATCAGAACTGGACACATTGGGAGTATTTGGGAGTATGCATGTGAAAATGACAAAAGACTTAGAAAAATCGAAGGTCATTTTATGGCCAAAAGTCTATGACATGAGAATTATGGCCTGGTAAATACTGAAAGATTACATATCAGTAAGGAGGATTTTTGAGAGAAAGATCTTATGTTCATTTTTCCCTGCCCAAATTTATTTCAAATGAATGAGACACTTGTGAGCACTGCAGCCATTATGTGAAGCAAACTTAAGCCCTGTGAATCTTTGCGATTTTTTTCCTCACCCTGGGTGTACTGAGATAGGAAGCTCACTTTGATTGATACAGGAGAACTTCCTGAGTGGGACCAATCCTACTGTTGCCAGTTACTGTGAAAGAACTCTCACACATTTGCCTGTCATAGCCAACACAGGTCTTCTAGCAATAAGACCAGATCTCAAGAGATAATAGTGAATCACAGCCATAACCCTTTTGTCTGCCATCTAGACATTAATCTGAGGAGAGGAAGAAATCTTTAGAATGAAAAAGAGCTGAGAGACACAATGAAAGAACAGCCATGATTTACTTGATTTGTTAAATGTGGAACAGAATCACATAATATGCAGTTATACCTAGATCATAAACGAGACTGGGCACTGTATGGAAAGACAAACTAGAATTACTGGGTAGCTATTGCACGACATCTTGATCATAAATCGATGTATGAAATAAGACTTCCTCAAAACAGGCCCCCAAAAAAGAATTGTGGGGTTTTTTGTTTGTTTCTCTGACACTATCTGTTTATCCTCATGGTCTTCCCTAACAACGGCAACAGTCATCTTAGACAAGACCTTCTTCATGGGGATACTATACATAACTCCTCTACTATTATTGGGTTATTTTAGCACCATATGGCTGTGTCTGTATGAATCCAAGCAACTCTATTATTCTTTATTTGTGTATACTTTCCATTTGTATAGAATCCTGATCAAAAAGATTAGCTGGAAAGAGGTAAGTGCATTTCGTTGTTCCCCAAAGCCACTATTGCTATCATAATGCCAAGAGACACATCACTGAAGTATTAAAGAATGCTTGTGATCAAGTCAGCAAAAGAAAAAGGGTCCCATCCACCTACAAAATCTAAAAGTTATCTGAAGATGGTAAATGATATATAAAAAGACAAGCCTTTTTTACAAGCTTATTTGGAAACCACAAGTAGAGTCTTGCTCTGCTCACCTCCAATCCCTTCACAGTAGGAATAGGTTGAGCTGTATTGATCTTAATTTCATACATGGCCATACGGGGTAGCTGAAAACAGGAGTTATTCTTGAAATTCCTTTCCATGTTAATAAAGTAGCAGTTCTAGAAAAAGTCTGGCAGACTCAACGACTCAAAGTTACTGATACGCTACATGCTTCTGTATTGAAATCCTTCCCCTCTGCTTCCCCTGGAAGAATGGCTGACATACCTGAAGACATTTGATGCAACTGGAGTGTTTACCTCACTTATTCTGTCCAACACATGCAAAGACTTACTTTCCCGTACTTCATGAACTATTTCAGTGCACCACATGATTTTTATTCCTTTCTATGAGATTTGAATTTACTGTTCAAATATTTTCAATATCTGACTGCAATAGTTCAGAATTGATCCAACTGAGTATCTGATTTCAGAGCTTGCTTTCCTTGCTTGAAATGGATTTGAATCTTGATTCCTTCCACTTTTCCCATGAGAAAGTTCACGAAGTGTGTAGCCTGACAGGAGCCATTGTTGGCGAGAAGTTTTTGAAAAACAAGCGGAGGCTGTTAGAATGATAATTAGTCTTTGGGTTTTTTTGTTACCTTATTGTTTTCAGGGCCCTCATAAGAGGAGCAAGGTGGCTGCATTCCTGTTTACCTAAACTGGGAAGGTGGTAACGACCAGCAAAGTGAAAAGACAGTTCTGTTGAGTAAAGGTCTCTCTCAGTAAAAAAATGCTGATTCCCTGGTAGAACCGACATGTTTAACTTCAGTAGTGACAGAGGCTGGAGTTACACGATGAGAAATTTCTGGCTTTATAAACTTTGAGTGAAGGTTTGGCACAAATGAAATTAGAAAATGGCTATCTAAGAAGCTCTTTATCATCTGCTGATTTCTTTCCAGCATTCCTTTCCAACCACTCCTTAAGCTGCCACAACAGCTGGGAGTGATGACCTGGGCATTAGGATTCTGCAGTGATAACTGAAAAAGAAAACTCAGTCATTAAGTCATGATAACCAACAGCAGCAGTTTGTGACAACAGCTGGATATTCCCTCCATTACTTGTGTGCAACAAAAAGACTATCTTTCTATCGTTCTCTTTCAAGCAGTCTGGGGAGAAATGTAAGCCTATTGGCATAGCGATGTTCTTGTTTATGCAGGCATTGATATCTTAAGCATGGTTTTACAGTTATATGCACACTTAGGCAAAAGTGTGTGGTCAGGTTTGTTTGGGTTTTGGTTTTAAGGTTGGTGGTTTGTGGGGTTTTTTTTTTTTTCCTTTTTCTTTCTTTTGTTTTCTGCTGACTTGGCTATTCTCTAGCTCTGGTTTAGTCTGCTAGTATTCCTGTGCAAACGAAGTAGGAATGATGTGTGCATACGGCTGCATGCCCCACAAGTCCAAGCCACATTTATGGTCCATTCTTCTCAGTTCTATCTTTCACACTGCACTCTGCTGAGGAGCAGGGGAACAGGGCACTGAAGATTATCACCACAGCTGCATTTCAGGAAGGTGAGAGGGCAATATGTGTTCATATCATAAATCTATTAATGTATGCCCCTTTGGGATAGCTGTCCCCCAAATCTTGCCTCACTTCTAAAACTAACTCTGTCTGTAAGCACCAGTTTCATTCTCTAGCTTTGGCAAGAGCCACAGCTTGAAAAACAGAAGAGGTAGAGAAGTGGCTCAGTTCTGCAATCAAAAGACAGGGCTGGTGGAGTAATAGGTAGGGTGTTCCTTTACTTGGGGCTCTACATTCTTTCATTTGTGGATAGAGCGATGCTGCTTTCTTCCAACTATTTTTGTTCCAGGTCAAGGAACAAGAGTCAAAGCAGCGACACCAGCTCCAATTCAGTTCTGTTTCATTCCTCTCCTGTCAGGGAAAAGTGATCAGGTATGTTCTTCCCCAGAATGGCCTACAAAAGAAACTATACACTGTGTACAGAGGTAGCTGAGCTTCCAGCCGAAACATCAGAAGAACAGGAAGAAATGGTCTTTTCTTTTACCTTTCTTGCCTTTTCCCACACTCATTTTTTCCCACCAAAAACTTCAGAGCACCAGCAACATAATCACGCCATTGCAAAGGGAAGAAGAGGCAAAGAATTAGCCTCCTAAAGTCAAACACAATTTTAGGATACAAACAGGAACTGGATTAACACTGTCCCAAGGTGCTGGTCTAAAGAACAGCTTAATATGTTAGAATACCCCTCATAAAAATGCTGCCAAAAATTTCACTTGATAAGAAGCTGTGAGTGCAGACAAAAAAAGGGAGGGAACAACAGGGCATGGGGCATTCCACTGCCACTGCATCTGATCCTGGTACCAAGGTGCAAATAGGATGAAGTCACAGATTAGTGCATTTATTGGGGGGAAAATGCTTCCTATGGGTAAAATTCTTGCATCTCTGCAAATAGTAGGTCTGATGCATACATTGTTTAGAGGCAGTGCAAATTCTCTTCTGGAAGCTCACACATAAGAACAGTTTCTTCAGAGAAACCAAGATAAATCTTTGCTTCTCTTGCACATCTCAGATTCTGCCCTAAATGACTGAGGGAAGAAGGCCGATTAGAAGAAGAAAAAAAAGCTTACATTAGCATACAAATATCTTGGTAATCAAGCAATAATAGCAAAGGAAATGCAGAAAAAGTACATGACAGTTTAATGGGGCATTCTTAAAATACTATATTTTGTAAAGTTTATCGAAGTGTGTATATGACAGTTTAATGAGGTTTTGCTAAGATACAATATTTTGAAGGTTTGCTTGAGTATAGTAGGGATTCTTTATATTAATAAATTGTGACCAGGGTTTTGTTTTTTGTTCAAAGAACAAGTCACACTTTCTGCACATACTCACTAAAATGCACACTACAATTTATTATTTTCCTTACAATTTCTTCTATTTATTTCTAATTTAAATACACGCAACGTTGTTTTCATTTACAAATATAAAGGAAAAGAGATAATGACACAAAGAAGAAGAGCTGTCCTTTGGAATATGAGCTTAACCACAGGGGCTATACTGTCTAAAATAAGTTTTTTCAGTTACGAATAGCTCAGTACATGCTATTATGCATCAAGTACCTTATGAAATTACTCTGTAGACACCAATTACTTACACAGTACATAATGCATTTTTCTGCTAGGTAAAATTAAGTCTCAGCAATGAAATCACCAAGAAGAGCTGTCCTTTGGAATATGAGCTTAACCACAGGGGCTATACTGTCTAAAATAAGTTTTTTCAGTTACGAATAGCTCAGTACATGCTATTATGCATCAAGTACCTTATGAAATTACTCTGTAGACACCAATTACTTACACAGTACATAATGCATTTTTCTGCTAGGTAAAATTAAGTCTCAGCAATGAAATCACCATGCCCA
>NW_009233037.1:0-2305 GCF_000690835.1 Fulmarus glacialis | reverse complement strand
AAGAGGATACGTAAATCAGTGGAACAAACGAAAGCCTTATCCCTATATGCTCTGATTTCAGCCAAACCTTAAATCTTAGCAGAAGTGAATTTGGTGGTCTCAGAACTGAAATTGCCATGCCCAACAATTTGTGCAAGAGAAAAAGAAAAGAGCATACACAAATTGGTGGAACAAACGAAAGCCCTTTCCTGCTACACTCTAATTTCAACCAGCTCTTAAAACCTTGTGGAAATGAGTTTGGTGATTTCCACTGAATTTCACAGTTAGCATCAGAAAACTAGTTTCAATTATTAGCTACAATTTCATTTGATTAAAAGCCCCTAATCTGGAGAGGCCCAGGACTCTGCTAGCTTGTAAATTAAGTTAACATTTTCCTTCACCTCAAGACAGGAGGATTGCTCAGAGCTAGGATTCAATGCACCACGTGTTTTGTAAAGATAAACAAGTGCATTATGTTACTATAATTCTTTAACCTTCATGAGCCACAAAGTATTCCTCTCAAAACATTTAAATGTTGTTCTCTGATTGCTATTAAGTATCCACCATACTTCAAGAAAGTCTGGAAAGCAGGAACAACTCTGTTTTTATCAGAGGCCTCTGTCAATGTACCAGAACGTGGACCTACAGTACCCTATTATGCTGTCCCCTCTTTCCCCCCATCACACACACACACACACACGGGGGAGGATTGTGAGAGAAGCTAAAGCACTGCCACCTTGACATAAATCTAGTGACTCCTCTCTCCCAGCCTCACGTTCATTTGAGTTAGAAGATATGTTTAAATGCAGTTGAAAAGATGGGAAATAAGTTTCACAGAAGTATAAAATACATGAATCCTCCATCAACATCCATCAACCCCAAATTTAGAAAAAAAACAAGTGATACAGTAGAAAGTTTGCTTTTTGTATAAAAGTTACAGTGTTTGAAACTGAATTTCTTGTACCTATAGTTTATAGAAAAATTCCAGTTCAAAAAGCCCGTCTTTTATTCTTTCAGTTAGCCACAGGAAAAGCCTATCATATGGAAGAGAGCAGTGAACAGACAAAAGATGCACCTTTGGTCATTATGCCCCAGAAAAACTTAAGAAATGAAATCACTCAGGATTGGTGCTGGGTGCTCTGCACTGCAGTGGGGGAGTTAAATCTCTTATTATTCTTTCTACTGTATTAAAAATACAGAAAGAGTGAAAGAAACCATGAGAAATCAACCGAGAATAAAAGCATTTGGCAAAATCCATGACCCACTTGCACTGGCAGCCTCTCGGTTATTAATGCTCCCAGTGTCCATGGGTAACTTTGGCCCTTGCCATTGTCCGATGCAATTGATTGACAGAATACTCACAGCATAGCACTTCACTAGCAAAAAAAGGAGAGAAGGAAAACAACGACTACAGTAAATACAATGTCTTCAAGTTACTTCCCTGGCAACCTGCGAACCTTGGCAAAATCATATATGCATAGGATTATATCACTTGTAGATCAAAGCCAAAGAATTTGAAGGGCATTAAACTGCATAAACTTGATCTACTGATAAAGTTAAACTGCAGCTACTTTTACAGTGGAGGCATTTACAATACAGTTTTCTATTCATTTCAATACTCCGTATTACACTACTATTCTGACTTTTTTCTTTGTGTGTGTGTTATTCATCTGGACAAGATCTCTTTTCACCAGGAATAACGGAAAATATGGGATTTATTGCTATAATGAAGTTCTTTCAAATCTCTGTTTCCTCTCTCTAAAGGACAGGAGGATAGGCGTTCATCTCATCAGGCAGCTTATTAGGATTAGCACTGAATAAGACACCACAGAATGTCAAGCCTATCAGTTACTAAACACGCATCATACAAACTTTGTCTTTGCGAGAACCTCTGCTCTGCATTTGTCATCCACCTGAATAATTAACAAGTACATGCTGCCTGCCAGCAGCTTAGGGAATTAATTTTCCCAGATTAAATGCAGATCACGTCTGCAAAAAACTCAGACCACACACATACTGCACTAGTACCTTTCAAACATTAAAAGGCAAGGAAACAAGTTTTATTATGGTCACAACTGAGTCTGACCTAAAACTTATTTATTATAGGTGTGACTTCATAATCGTTATGAAGTGGTCAGAGGGGTTTTCACACCCAACTAATCCAACAAACCAGAGTGGAACTCTCTTCAGTTAGCATGAGGAGAAGCTATTTAAATAAATCTTCCTTTGAACACGCTAGAGTTGCTTCACTGTTTAATACTATTCTATTCCCAAAATACTGAGACAGTCATAGGGAAAAGCTAATCATAGAATCATAGAATCATTA
>NW_009233036.1:0-16604 GCF_000690835.1 Fulmarus glacialis | reverse complement strand
CCAAACCATTCTATGATTCTACGAAGCAGCAGGATCTTTCCTGTTTGGGGTGGGACTATTGGGCAGTATGAGCTGCTCAGGAGGGGTTCCAGTACAGTGGAGTGTTTCATACTCCTTTGGGAAGAGAAGGCTGCCTGTGCTCTTGTGCAGGTTTTCTGGATGAGAGACGATTATCTGAAAAATTGATTCTCTTCACTGTTTTTGCTTTTTAGACTTGTGCTCTAACGAGCTGTACGCAGCTCCTCTAGCTTGGAGGATTAGATAAGCAGTACTTAAGGCTCTAGAGCAGGTCAGCTTTTAAAATAACTGAGACCAAGGCAGGCCTGGTAGTCCCGGGGCTTGCACAGGTCTAGACTTTCTGTGACCAAATCAGTACGTCAGAGCTCTGGCTTCAGATTTGCCCAGCAGGTTTGTGCAGACCTTTCCCAGGAGATGGAAGAGCAGCAAGTAGATTTGTTGCGCTGTAGCATTGCAAGGTGGTAACTTCTGTCCCTTGCGTTTCAGCTCAGGTCCAGATTGAAGGGGATTTCCTGGCATGCTCCTTCTCAATCCTTGAAGAGCAGCCCATGGACATGCTTCTAGGACTGGATATGCTGAAGAGGCATCAGGTATCTTTTGAAACAGTTACTGGCTATTCCAAGTTACGTGCCAAGTGCAACATAAATGCCATGCCTGTGGATTTATTAGGATTTTTCTGGGAGAGTTGATGGTGGATTATCTTCCATATGAAAGACGTACATACACTACATACATCATGGATAGCTATAGGGGTGTCTGGCAGCTCCCTGAAGTTTTTTGCTCTCATCAAAGAGCTCAGAGCTTTCCAACTGAATGATTTATTACAAACCAAGTCATACGGAGCCCTTTGCTTATAGCTGGTGCTCTTGGCCCACTTTGCTTAGCTGCTATGAGCTATTCCCATTGGAAATGGATTGTTTAACCTTGTTTCTCCTTCTTCTCCGGGAATTGACTGGCTCTTACACAGGCCCCTGATGTCTCGATGCTCTTTCACAGTGTTCAATTGATCTCAAGAAGAACGTACTAGTGATCGGCACGACTGGCTCGCAGACCTCTTTCCTCCCGGAGGGCGAGCTCCCAGAGTGTGCCCGGCTGGCTTATGGGGCCGGGCGGGAAGATGTGCGGCCGGAGGACATTGCAGACCAGGAACTAGCAGAAGCAATACAGAAGTCCGTAGAGGAAGCAGGTACCAGGAGGAGCCCAGTTGAAATATTAATCTGCATAGTTTTCTTGCTGTGCATCAGGATGTCTGTCAGCAGTCCCCCTTCTCAGCTCCTAGGAGATACAGTCTAATCCAGCATCAGCGAGTAAACGGTGGAGAGAAAGGGGCTTTATTCTTGCTCGTGACCTCTAACTGCACTTCTCTCTTCCTTTCTGTACAGCAAAATCTGTCTGCATGAAGGCTTTTGGGGGTGCTTGCTCCTTAATTTGTGCTTTCCTTGCAACTTCCTACCCGCTCTGGTTTCATGGCCTTCGAAGGTGTGGAGGAGGTTGTCTCTGGCACCCGTTCACCTGGATCGAGTTGTAGTGCCTAGTCAGGGACATGGTTCAGTTGTGTGATATTTTAGCAGCCTCACACATGGATGGAATTGTGGAGACTTCCGCAAACCCTGTTCTTAATAGCTGCAGCATATAAAAATAGAGGAGCTGTAGCAGTAAGCACAAATCTCTGGACAGAAGTTCATGACAATTTTTAGTAATAGTACTATTTCAGCATTTTTTCCTTAGAATGATGCTTGTGCCCTTGGAAGGTGAATTGCTTCTCTTCCTGAAGATTACTGTTGCTCTAAATTTCAAGAGAAGCAGCTGAATTCGCATCCTACTGTGTATCATCAGCCTTAAATGTGATCTGCAAAGAGAATTTTCACCCTCCCCGTAGATTTGTTCCCTGTGCCTCTGGAATCCGTAAGCTGCACAAATGCAGACTGACTGGGTTACGGAAGATTTTGGTAGCTGCAAAATTTAGTTAAGTGTAGATGCCAAAATAGCTGAACGCTAAGCTATGAGCCAAACTGTCTGAAACTCAGATTTTCTGTTTAACTCCTCCCTTCAGCATGTGCTTTTGACTAAAGGAAAGCTTCATTATTTTTTTCCCCACTGTTACAGTGAAACTGTGAATACCTCACAAACTCTATTCCTTAGACCTTTTCCAAAACTTTTAAAGATAATATTTTATATGCAAGTGTTTTATAGAGACTTTTGAGTTTTACTGCTAATTTTCTTCTGAAAGCACGCAGTAAGATTCTGCTTCCCACACACAAACTCTTTGCCGGGTCATGTTTAAGCTGATAAAGTTGATCTCTTCAACATTTTTATTGCTAATTTTTTAAGACTGTAGCATGCCCATATTTAAAATTGAAGTGCAATAACCAGATTTAACCATATATATGTGTGTATATATATATAAAAAACCAGTTGTAATGCACTGAAATTTTTCTTTAACACTTCCCGATTACTGCTTGATAGTCCAAAGAGTAAGCAGTGACTTTCTTGCAAATAACGAAGTTGTTAACATTAAGGGGAGCACGGGACTGCACTTACTGGTTCATTTGACCAATTTTCTTCCATTGTAAGAATAGAAGTTTTCCAGAGATGTAAAAACCTCGAGAGGAAGGCCTGGCTTTAATGAATCGGGAAGAAATGGTTTACATGTTTGACTTCAAAGCCAAACTTGAATGCTTATTAACTTAAGCTGCAGCAAGTAGAGAGGAACACAAACATAGATTTGGCTTGATGACCTTGCCCCTGTCAGGTTTTGACATAGCTAAAGGTCGGACTCGGTAGCTTGGGCTCATGTCTCTTCACATAACCTGGCAGAGAAAATATGTAGATGTAAATATTAGTTCTTTTCCTGTTAAAACTTAGAGCCTGATGAAGCCCTGGTTGGTTTTTGCAGTCTTTCTCCATTGCGGATGAGACTTTGCAGACATCGTAGTTGGTTGGACTTAGTTCTCTGCTGAAAGGGTCAAATAAAAAGCAAACCTTGGCCAAAAATATATGAGTCTTTGCAATAGTCAAGTGCTTTAAACTAAAAAGTGCCTAAAATGACTTAAATCAAAGCTGCTTATGTACCAGTACAGTTCTAAAGACCACATGGCTTTGTTTAGACTAAGCAGCAGTCTACAGTTTTCCACTGATGCTGAGCCCTAGAGGAATGTAAAAGATTTATAAGAATAGGAAATCCATTTTGTGTATTCACGTAATTCTTGTAGAACACTCGTGCACAAAACTAAGGTAGGTCTTGTTTAGATTGACTGTGTGTAAGTCTTAGACATATTACAAGCCTCTGGCTCACAGGCTATATCCTAAGATGTCAGAATATTAATGTATACCCTCTTCCTCTCTTCCAAAACTATTAGCTGCTGCTAGATGGTACCAGGAAAACCAAGTAAAAGAACAGGAAACTGGAGAGGGAGAGAACATAATGCAGGACCAAGGAAGCTCAGCTCCCCGCTCGGCCTGTGTTCTTTCATAACAGCTTGAATTTTT
This sequence comes from Fulmarus glacialis, assembly GCF_000690835.1. Classification (NCBI taxonomy): domain Eukaryota; kingdom Metazoa; phylum Chordata; class Aves; order Procellariiformes; family Procellariidae; genus Fulmarus; species Fulmarus glacialis. The sequence goes on along the minus strand of NW_009233036.1, from coordinate 13,097 downwards.
GCTGCCTTCTGGTGGATGGTACAACAGAAATCAGTGCGTACATCTGTAGGCTATTAAAGTTCTCATTCTGAATGCACCTGGATTATTCTTGAGCTTTATTTAATCCCTCGAAGCCCACTTTAGCAAGCCTCATGATTTCTGTCAGCTGACTTGCTGGTGTTTCAACACCTACGGCAAGGCAGCTGAGGTGGTAGTGGAGTCCTGGTATGTTTTACTGTGATCTAGATCCTCCACATCTGCTTCACTTACATCTGCAGGCTTGCTCTTTTCTGCCAACATGCAGTGTTTTGCCCGCCACTACCATTGGTAACAATTCTGTGATTTTGGAGGATTTACAACACTGGCAGCAAAACCACAGTTGCTTTAGGAGGAAGCGTATTCGGGTAGCTTACCCCATATACAGCTTTTCATCCAGACAGCCTCGATATAAGAAAGGCACTGCCACCACATATGCAACTCAGGCTTTTCCTAATATAGAGAGGAATTTATCCCTGATGGTGCACTTTGTGGAGAAGAGTTTGTTCCTGGTGTTAGCTGAATCGATATCCTTGATGGGGCTGGGATTCAGCTCCTGTAGAGGGAGGAGGATGACAGTGGGTCTCGGAAAGATGATGCTGAGTGCTTGGCAGAATACCAGCTACTTCTGCTGTCTAAATGACTGCAAATCCCTGATGTGTTTGACTGATCAGACCCCTATTACCGATCCATTGAGTCAAGAGACAGTTCTGCTTCCTCTCTGAAGGATTGGCTTGGGACCAGAGAGCGTGAACGTAATCCTACCGCACAGAAGCAGAAAAAGATCCCTCTGGTTTTCATCCATATCCTTTGTCACAAGCCCCTTTGCCACCCTTACGAAAGATGAGTAGTCTGAAAATCTGCAAGATAATTCCAGCTTTTTAATACTCCAGCGTCGCCAACTTGTTGTAGCTGCATTAAGACCAGATGTGCAGCCAACAGAAGGGATCGCTCTGTGCAACGGCTGCTGTATTTTATACCAAAGTGTATTGATCAGAGGTGCGGTATTGCAGCATGTAGTGCACCATTTTTACTTAAAGGAAAACAGAAGAAACAAGTAGCTGAAATGAAAAAGGCAGATTTCTTCCATGGTGTGGAACTTAAAGGAAATCCTGGCTGTACATATGAGCATGGTTAGCCGTCCCCCAGTACACCGGGATATTTGTAAAAAGAGAAAGCCTTAAGGTAAAACAGTGGTATATGTTTAAGAACACTGAGTTTGGAAGCCTTTGGAAAGGGAAAGGGAACTAATGCAACAAATCACGCAGCACAAAATCCGGATCGCCGTTTGGATATCTGACACTGGACAGAGCAGGGCTTTAATGGAAGAACAGGCGCTCTTACAGCAAAGGTCATGTTAGTGATTTAATGAGGGCATGAGAGCTGATACATTAGCAAGATTAGACTATTAGCAAGATAAGTTCACTTATTTAATCTGTCCTGATAACGAGACCCAGTGTTTGGTACTGCTGTTAGAGATCTGCAATTCATCCGTTCTCCATGTGGAGAAGGAAACAATGAGCTGGGTTTGACTTCTGGCTGTCTCTTCCTTTGCTCTTCTTCGCCTTGGACAGCAGTTCCTTTTGGGGATTTCTGCCTTTCACCCTAGGATTTTCACGCTTCCCTTTTGCATCAAGCTGATGTTTGTTTACCTTCTCTTCCCTGTGATGCCACTAGCCATCGCAAGGCCATAGCTGCTGGGAATGCAGTCTGAGAATTGTGATGCCCTCTTAATTCTCATTTCCCTGAAACATATCTTCAGCTGTACGAAGAACAAGCCAGTACGGTGCTAGACACGTGCCTTGTGCTGCGTGTATTTTATCGAGTGTGTAGTATCACCCACGGATCACTCTGCAGCGTAGATAGTACAAAAGAGCCTTTAAATTGTTCTCCAGCAGAGTTATTTTTGACTTCACGTAACGAATTTCCCAGGCAGAACTCCTTCTGGAAGGCAGCAAACATGAGGAGCTCCTGCTGCTTGTACACTGTCTTGATGGACAGTCGGGAGGGGAGCTGCGAGGTCGCAGGACTATAACCATGCATGTGGTGTGCTCTGAATGCTAACACAAGTTTGGTGTGTTTGTTTCCTAATCCAAACAGAACGTCAGAAGCCTTGATGCATGTAGTGTGTGTTTACTGCAGCTGGAGTGGGCCACAGACCAGGTATTTATAGCCATCGGTTTATAAGTTTTCACTACTACAGTGAAAACAGTGGTTTTCGTGTGTCCTAACTACTTTTTTCTTTCTGTCTTCTGATAGAGAATAGTGACAAAGAAACTACCTCACTGGAAATGCCCTCATTACCAGCTTCTGATGGGTTTCAAAATCCAGTCCAGTCTTCAGGACTAAATTCCAAGATCTGTAATCCCACAAATCAATTACTTGATCGTTCTGTCTCTGCCCCTGCTTCAATTTGCTCATCCGAATCTAGCCTCGCAGAGCCCGTTGATCCTAGAGCCGTCAAGTCTTTTGAGTCCTCAACTGAATGCCAGATAACCCCAGAAAAAGAACATCCTCTCTTATTACAGCATCTTTCCCATAAAGCTTCCTTGGCACATAATGACCCTTCTCCCCAGACAGGGGAGGTAACCTGTTGCAATCCAGCTTGCCTTTCACAGAAGACACTCAAAGAAACATTTATTGCTGACAGTCTAAAGGAATGTAATGCTAAAGAACAAGACCGCGGTCAGGAACATCTTTTGGAAGTGACAGAAGAAAATAGTTTGGCTGACACTGCTGCTAAGCACGGGCAAAATAAAGATGTATGTCTGTCATCAGAACAGGAGCAAAAGCATGAGCTTTCCGCAGACCATCAGACGTGCAAAGAACCAGAGAAGGAACATCTGGAGGAACAAACTGAGACAACTGACCCAGAACCTCCTTGCCATGTTGGTGGGGTTGAGAAACCTGTTGTGGAAGAAGCCAGCCGGCCAGAAAATCCTCTTACGGAAACGAGAGGAGACAGACTGGAGAAAGCAGGCCTTTCCTGTGCAAAAGGGAGTATCCAAATGTCAGCCTCCTGTAGCTGTATGCGTACAGAAGCCTTCATGGAAGTAGATGTAGTTGAGCAGTCTGTAGCTGAAGCGCACAGCTCAGCAAGCGAGCAGAAGCGGCAGGCTGAGAACAGAAGCGTATCTGACCTGAACTCGGATGCCTTTTCTATGGAGGTGGAGTTGCTGAAGTCTGCATCCTCCTTGAGGGATCCGTTTTCCACCGGTGATGTCCCGCAGTCTAAAAGCACTAGTGAAATTCCTGCAAAGTATAGCGAGTTGTCTAATTTGGCAGCTGAAGGCAGCTCTTCCCCCTCCAGCATCCATCAGCTGGACACGGATCCAGGAAGACCTTCAGAAGAGCCATGTTTCTCTCTAGCATCAGCCTTGAAAGAGCTGCACAAACTCTTGATTATCAGTCGGAAAGGAGAATGTAAAATCCTTGCCTCTGAAGAAGTCTCTCGGCTGGAAATGGTTCACAAAGAGCCAGCAGCACAACAGAAGGAGCTTTCTGAAGATGAGCAGAAAGGCTCAGATCCAGCCAGCCAGGAACAGAGTTGTTCCTTCTGTAAGGTGAGGTCTGAAGGTGGAAGAGCAGAAGGGAAACAGCCTTGTGATTCTGGTATAGAAAACATCAGCATTGGGTCTGTCAGTCACATGCAGTCAAGTCTTGGAGAAGGTGCTTTAGAGATTCAGAAGTTTTCAGGTAAGAGTGATTTGGTCATGGTGAATTCTGCAGCGACATCTGACCAGCAACAGAGCTCTGAGCAGGCGGAGGTTTTGGCAGAAGGTTATCAGAGTCCAACTAGTCTGACTTTGGAGCAAAACGCATCTGTTTCCTCTACACCTGCTGTGGATGAAGGTGCACCTCAAGATACTCAGAGCCTGTTCACAGGAGCACCTGGGAGAAGCAGCAGTTCTGCTCCTGAAGGTCCGTGGCCGTTGGGTGGGTGTGAGGAACCACTGCTGAGCCCACCAGCTGGCTATACTGGACTTACCTCAGGTGCTTCTCCACCACCTACTTTCCCTGCGGCTGATGTTGATCGGATCCTCGGTGCTGGTTTTACCACGCAGGAAGCTCTCGAGGCTTTGGAACAAGCGGATGGAAATGCAGATCTTGCTCTTCTCATTTTGCTAGCCAAGAGTATCGTCGTTCCTACGTAACTACGGAAGAGGTAGCTGACTGGGGTGTCTTTTCTTTTAAAGAACGTATCTAAATTATACACCATAATGGACAAGCAGAATGTTGAGCCAGATTTTTTAATTATTTGCAGCCAAAGTAACTTGTCTCTTCTGTTTCACTCATTAGATTTGGCTTTTTAAAAGAAAGAAAACGTCCTAGCATTGTGTGGACAGGATAGCTTTTAATTATGCATACTGGATTAAAATTAATGTTTTTATTTAAATGTACAATTTTAGAATAAGCTCCCATGTTACGAATAAAAAGCAGAAGCCATTAAGATCACTGCCCTGTCCAGCACAAAGCAGATTGTAAAGTGAATTGACCGTGCGTGTGCACAGGACAGGAGGTGCACGCTGATTTCGGTATGGCGCAGACGTGAAACGGCGCTTGTCCAACTGGACTTTGTGGATTTGTTTTAGCTCTCCTGCGCTTTGTAACCCAATGTCCATCTGTGATGCTGATGAAACTATTATGGCAGCTACTAAAGGTATGTAGATGCCCACAGACCTGTAACACTTTGCAAGAGGAGTGAGGGGTGGAGGGGGTTTTTGGAAGCGTGCACTTTTTGTGTGTGCACGGGGAAGGCTGATGCCTATTTTTGCCAAACCCTTTTATGCTCTTGGGCCAGTGTGTTCAAGTTTACAACGTGGGGATAGAAGAAGGGAAGGGATAGAATTTGGTGCTACCAAAACTTAAGAGACGTTTTAACTTATTTGAAGATGTGCTGGTATTAATTATAGGTGGGGGGGGGGAAAGGGAAAAGGAGTATTTTACTTTTTTTTCTAGCCTTGCCCACATCATGTTTCCCCCATAAAAAAGAACAAGCTCAACCACTTTAAAGCAAAACCTTAACAATGAAATTGTTTAACAAACCAACCATGTGTTATGGCTCTTAATCCCCCTCGGCCCCTGGAAGAATGAACTGTTTCAGTGGATGCATTCTCTATGCACCGAGCGTGGGTGTGATCAGAAGAATGAAGAAATCTTCTCTGCACTAGTTTATCTCGATGTTTGGGGATGATCAGCCTCTCAGCTGTGGAAATGCAAACCGCAGAAAGCCTGTAGTGGCTGGTGGGGTACTAATTGAATACCTCTTAAAGAGCGAGGACTCCCCAATAGGGTTTATGAAACAAATGCACTGACGTGGCTTCTGCATTATAACCATCGTGGCCTTCTGGGAAGTCCCTGGTGAGTAGCCTGCGTGATGAGGACTCACGAGGCTGTGCCGTAGGAAGCCCTTTCCAGATGCTTTTTTTGGGGATGAACTACTTTGTGATGCTCTGCAAAGCCCCAAAACACTGTCGGGGCTGGGGAAGGGGAAGGAAAGTGTGGCTGATACCAAACTTTAAGTAGGAACTTTTACTTAGTTCCACGTGCAAATCTCAGAAGTGGCTTTGTGTCAAGTGTTCATCTGGAACTTTCTGCTTTGAGCTAAACCTGAAGTGATGGGTCAGCAGTGGCTCGAAACATGTTTTTGTTCATGGCTTTCATTTGTTGTTATCATTGTCTCAGGCTTGTGTTCCTGGTGTTTTGTTTTCCCTGTTGCTTAGCAGATTTGCCTACGTGTATGCTAGGCTTTTTTCATGCAGGGTGGCATTTAAAAGCAACACAAATTTGGTTTCGTCTGTAAACTTGCAGGAGTTTCTGATGTCAGTGAGCAGTGGTTGTCAGATTTTTCTTAGACGCTTGGGCAGCCAGGAAATCGTTTAGAATAACGAAGAGCTTTAAGGCATTCCTCTGTCTGTTGAATGGAGCTTCTGCATGAGCTGTGAACGTACCAGCTAGGCCTGGGGCTCCCAGACATGTTTAGCTCATATCCCACTACTTGTGATGCCAGCAGCAGGCGTTGCTCTGTGCGTATGCAGGAAGCAGTGCTTGGCTGTTTGGGGACCCCTTGCCAGAGCAGCATCGAGTAATTCACTTGAGGCTCTGTTCAAAATGAGTTACTGAGGCAAGACTACAGCTTACTCCTGCTGAGGTTTTTTAAATACTGTCCTTACAATGAGCACCTCAAATCAGCGAAAGCCCCCTCTGTGAAGGGTAACGCTTGGGCTGGTACAGGAGTACAGCGTCATCAGATGTCTCTCTAGAAGCCTTAGGAAATAAGATATATTAGACCCATTCCCATTTGCATCTGGTTCACTATCAAAAGCAGCAACAAGAATGAAGCTCCCAGCTCTCAGATCCAGAGCATCCTCAGTCTAAACAGCCGAATCTGCTCCCGATTCATGCCACGGGTCTCAGTGAGGTGGTCCTGGGAGCAAGCCCCCATCTGGTACGCAGATACCAGCTGCGTTGGCCCTCTTGGATGCACGAGAGCTGAATTTGCGCCCTTAGCCTGCAGTTCATCTACTGCCAGCTTCTTGAAGCATCGGATGTTAGCCATTCAATGTTATACCCTTTTCGTATTTACACTTTATGTTTTTAGAAGCAATCGCTAATAGCTAGACAAAGTACTGCTGCTTTGCACCAAACTGGTTAAAGGCTCTCGTTTTATGGCCACGATTACTTAGGCTGCATATACAGAATTTATGCTATAAAAGCTTTAGAGCATCAGCCAACTTGCTTCAATGCTCAGTTTTATTCTTTGTCAAATATAATTTTTGAAATCTGCCCTTCTGCCAAAGCTGTACTGAAGCATTTATCAATAGTGCTAGAATTTCCTGGGTAACTTTCTCTGAACTGCTAGAAACAAAGCCTGACCCCCAACTGATAAATACTTGTAAAACTATTTTTATCAAGTTGGTCCAAGCCTGGTGATTTAAATCTCTTAATTTTAGAGCCTTGCTTTGAGTGAATGGCTACGTGCTGCTAAATTAGAGAATAATTTTTTTAGGAGCAAGATTTATGTTGGAGAAAATCTGGGCAGTGGTGAGTATTTAAAATAAAATGTAATGGAACGTGTATTTAGCGAACGCTGTCTAAAAGTTGTCTTCTGTTTTAACGTGCATGTGTGTCCTCTCTGCTGTATGCACACATACTTTGCTCAGCCTTTAGCAATCCCTTGTTCTCTGGTGCTTACCTGCCCACAAAGTGGGAATACTTCTATTTAAGCAGGGATGGCAGACTGCTACAGCTTGTTGGCTAGAGCAGGGGATAAAGTTAACGCCAAAAGCTGTTCAGGTTTCCAAGGAGCCACGTACCCTGGCCTAAAGAAAGGCTCTTCACTCTCTTCTCTTTCCCCTCCTCATTCATCAGTGCTCCAATGTACTAATGTCACATCAGCTTAGGAAAATGATTTCACTATGAAAAGTCCATCTACAAAGAATAAAGCAACACTTGGAAGCTGTTTCATAAAGATGCCAGCGCCTGTGGGCAGCCTCGTGGGTCTGTAGAGCTTGTTTCTGGGTGTTTCCTGAAACCACTGTGGTCATGTACCTTGCTGTTGGTTTCTGGGATGTATTCTTTACCTTAAAGATACTGAAGGAATTTACTCAGCCTCTTGCTGAATGCATGTTTCTGTACATGAGGCTCTAGGTGAGTTTAGAGGTGATGTTTTGTGAAATACCAACATCTGAAAGCTGCTGGGCACAGATAATTCTGACAAGAGGAGGAAATGATTTCCTGGTGACGGTCCCTGGCATGTTTACCTGCTGCTGGACAGAGCTGAGCTACGCTGCGTTATCGTGACAATCTCTGCCTTGTTGCTACATATGTTCATCTTTCTACGTAGACACTTGGTCTCCAGGACTGTTAACCTTGTACCTCCTAGATACGTTCCCTTCTTTCTGTCTTTGTCTTTCCCTCTTGCCGTCTCCTTTTCTCAAAAGTAGCAATATTTAAGTGTACTTGCTGAATGCTTAACTTCCAGAGAAGTTTTCTTTAAAACACTATGCTATTTACAAAGTAAGGGGAACAGATCCTAGAGGTTTCTTCACCAGACTTGGACTTCTTGCCAAATGGTTCCCCAGAACTCTAACAGGAATTCAAAGAGGAGAAATCAAGAGGTATTTTTGCCTGCCTCTCTCGGAAGTCAGCTTGGGAAATGGGGTTGGTTTCATGTACATCATTCCCTTCTGAAGCGTTCAAGAGATTTCTTCCTGCACTGTGTAGACAAGGCTTAGTCCGTGATCCAAATGCGTAGCAGTTTGGGTTACTCTTTGACTGATGCTTTTTAGCTTAAGAGTTTTACAAACTCACTTAAGGAACTTGAGGGAATCAATACTCAGGAATCCTAAAGCTGGTTGCATTTGTGTCATTTACTCTTCTGGGCTGAACATACTGTGGTTGTCCTCGCAGGTGGCTGAAGGGAGGAGTGGTTGTGTCATCAGAGAATGGGATGTGGTTCTGCCCAAAGTAATACACACTTGGTTCTTTTTTTGATTTTTTTTTTTTTTTTTAAATATCGGGGGACTGTTTATCAACAAAATTGATGTGTAAAAAAAATTTGATATTTAAAAAAATGAATAAACACTTTATCATAATGTTGCTTGATTGGTCTGTCTGTATTTCTGAGGTCAGCATCTCTGCACTCAAATCCTTCTCTGGCTTTTTTTCCAAAGCCCGTAGAATTTCCTTAACGTAAATGTTGCCATTTTGAACATAAATGAGTAGAAATCTGTGGTTAAAATTATTCCAGTTGGCAGGGCCTGAGAACAGGCATGAGAAATTCATGTATTCCCCTTCTAGGAGATGGGCTGTTGAATCCTTCAGGCAGGACTTGGGAGAGCATTAGAGCACGATACAAAACGTAGCACTTGGCCGCAGCGCTGTCTGCTGGAGAAACGAATGAGGCACTCTTCATGTCTCCTACCTCATTTCCAGCCAGATTAGGAGACCACTGGTTTTATTTTTCTGGAGCTGGAAGATAATCTCTTGGGACATCAAAAAATTGGCATTTGTATCCCAAAAATGCTCAAGACAGTTTTAGTTAGAAGTAACTTTTAAAAAGTCCCATTCTCCTAGTGTCATGTAATAGAACAGGTTTTGGAAAAGGGGAGTAGAGGATCTTCCTCTTCTGAAACTTGTGGCGCAGTCAGCTAATCCTAAGCGCCAGCATTTGTCTCATGGAGCAGTAATTCCTTTTTCATATCTTGAAAAACAGATGCACTTTTTCCGTGAGGCAAGCACTGAGTTTTTCACCATTTTAAATCTCGGATATCCAGAGAGCTGTCAGTGTTAGTACCAGATGAGCAGACACACTCAAAAATGCGAGGGCTTATGAATCGGTGGCTGTGACAAAGCAGTTCTTGGACAGCGGTTTCCTCCTCACGTGTTCAGAGCTCTACATGTGATGCTGTTGTCACTATTATAGCTAAGTTATGTCATTAAGGCAGATATTAATTAGGAGGGCAAAACTACGTTTTGGGGTGGGAAAGGGGAAGGTTTTAATGTGTGGGCTGCTACAGCCCTGTTCAACGTTTTCATACAGCCAAAATGATGTTTCTTCTGCAGGGAGATGAGTTAAGGACTAAATGCTCTGACTGTTTGAAAGCTATTTTGAGTGCTTGGCCTTGTCTGTTCTGCTTTATGGTTTTCTTTTGGTACTGTATACAAGTGCGAATTTAACCACAGTTACAGTTGAGTTCACGTTTGGGATTGTCCCGGTCTGTCTGAATTGGGGCATTAGCACTTTTAAATCTGCAGTCCCTTTTATGGCCAAGAGAGGTTCAGACCCTATGTAATAAATGTAAAGCTTACTGCAAGTTGGTGTGCTTTCCTTGGTTATCTTTTATGGACGCTTTATGAGTAGGACAAAGGACTCCCCCCAGAGGTCTAGAGTTTAAAAATGAGAGACAAAGGGGTTTTGAGTAGTCATGTGGGTGCAGAAGCTGCATTAAGAGCAGGAGAGGTGAGCGTTGCATCATAGCACTTCCTGCACCAGAATAGTTCAGAGAATGGTCAACAGAAGAAACATGACTGAGCCATCACTCATAAATTCTGCAGTGACACTCACTTAGGTCCATTTCCTCACTTCTCTGCAGTCTCATGGTTTTAGCACGTGCCTGGTGTTGCTTTGCCAAGCGAACCACTTTTTGGGCAGGTTTGTCACCAGAATGGGATTTGGGAAATCCTGCTGGCTAGCCTGGCTTTTGATTCACTCTGGCCTTACATCGATTATCTGCTCTACCTCTTCTTTCCTCGGGGGTAAACTGGGGGTGAAGGACCCCCTCGGAAGCATACTGCGATGATCGCTCCACAATTATATAATTGTCTCTGACAACCAAGCTTACTCATTACAAGGTGCTGTCATGATTGCCAATAAAAGCATTGGGTCACGCAGATGAGGATGTGAGTGGTTGGTGGTGGCTCACAACAGCAGCTGCCAAAGGAGTGTCTAGTTTTGAGTCCCTTTGTTAACAAAGGAAAATGGGAAGCGTTTTAAAACCGAACACTTGTGCCTGGTTGTGGAAATGGAGGTGTGCTCACAGGGCTGCGTGTTGGTCATGAGATGCAGGGCTTGCTGTTTATTTACCCTGATAAGCCTGCGGTTTCTTCTGTGTTTTTTCCTAATACTAAATTTCTTCTTGCCTAAATCTATACTGCTACCTCCTGAAACGTTTCTTGTGTCTCTTTAATTTCCTTCCGGATCACTGGCAACGTTATTGAAATGCATGATAAGGTATGTCTCTTAGGAGGATGGTATCTTGCACTTAGCACACTTTGCTGCAGGAGATGAGACACACCTCAGTGACTCATTCTGTCCTTCCTTGCTGTCCATTTGTGACAAACGCCTGACGGCTCCTCTCTTTGTGGGTAATGTTCTTCATGCTGACTTCAGGCTGTAAATACTGAGCAAATAGTTAAAGATCCCTTGGGAAGAGGGTAGGAAGCAGATTATCATGTGGTGGGAGTGGGATGGTTCCTCCTGAGCTTGTCCAGGGAGAATGGGAGCTGTCTTTAAATGCTGGGAGCAGGGAATTTTCCATGTAAATCCATAATTGTGTGGTGGGTGCTTTAAGGGATTACAACCAACTCGTTTTACTTGGAGTGAAACAGACTTGGGGCATTCAGAACATTCAGGAAAACTGTAGGAGACCAGGAAGTCTGCCGTACCACGAGATTATACAGGTGTATATGCTGTGCTGCGTCTAGTGCCTTGAAAGCAACGAAGAACGCAAACAGATGCACTTACCTGCTGGCTGGTGCTGTACAGCTTGTTTTCTTTATACCCTGAGCATGCTTTAAATTCTACAATTCGCCAGTAAAGAATAAAACGGTGTGTTGGATCTGTTGGGCTTCTTTGAAGGGGGCTGACTTTGGCTTGCTGGTCTCTCCAGTGACTTGTTAGGGATCAGGCTTAAATGTTGCACGCCCAAGTCTGCTACTAAGTAATTGTGCGTGCATTTTAGTGGGGTCGTTTCCCTCTAATCTCCCCTCTGTTCAGCAGAAGTTTACCTTCTTCCCCAGGTGCCAAGACACACTCCAATCCTTGTTGGGATCTCAGTCAACGCAACACTTCTGCTTCTCCAGCCACTGGCGGGGAGCTGAGAAAAGAAGAGGAGTTTTATGGTTTGGCTCGGGTTTTAACCCAAGCGCTAACGAGCTGCGCTCTCTTCCCTTCCTTGGGAGTTTCTCCCATAGTTTCCAAAGCTGTTAAACTGGCTGGGCCGTTCCTGCGACTGCAGGGAAAGAACAGGCTTGGCCTGGCGTGTTTTCTCCATCCCAGTCCTTGTTCAGCCCTTCCCTTACCTGCCAGCAGGCTATTTACAGAGGAAGGGGTGGGAATGGCACAGGGAACGCGCTCCTGAGAGCTGCTGGCTTTTCCTTTTTTAATTGCTTTTACTTTCGGTTCCATTTTCAGTTATCAGGGTTGAATGCTGCAAGGGCAATAAGCCAGCCCTGAGGGACAGCCCCAGCATCAGGGCCTTTCACCTGAATCTCAGGAGGAGGGTTTATTATTCATTTTATCTTTTATTTCTTTAAACCCCCATCCATTAAGCCTTTGCACCAACTCCTAGCTCTGTCCTGTGATGGCAAGTGGGGCTTATATTTGGTTTTTTTAGGAGCTTTTCCCACCGATGGAGGTTTGGGCCTGAGCAATGTTTATCTGGCCCATTTTTGGCCCCAAAGTGCCGCACAACCAAGCGCATGAACCTTAGCAGAGAGGTGGATCCCCTGTTCATCTCGGGGGTTGCTGAAGCCCTCGGTGATGCGGTGCCGTGCGGACACCCCCCATTTTTCCCTCACACCACTGAATAGCCCTGGCTAGGAGGGCTGGGTGCCTGGTGGCTCACCTGTTGTCCCCAAACTGGGGCCTGCTGACCCCACTATCTGCCCCTCAGCAGGCACCCAACACCATCGTCCCCTCGTGTCCCTTCAGGGGGCTGAGAAGGACCCAATGCCATCTCCCCTTGTGTCCCCTCACTGTACCCAACGCCGCCTCCCTTCATGTCCCCTCACTGGGTCATGAGGGTCCCAAATGCCATCTCCCCTCATGCCCCTCACTGAGGCCAGGACCATGGTGGACGCAAAGCCATCTCCCTTCATCCCCCTCACATCCCCTCGCTGTCCCCAATGTCCTCTCCCCTCACATCCCCTCACTGAGCCTGGGGCTGTGAGGGACCCGATGCCATCTCCCTTCACCCCCTCACTGTCCCCAACACCATCTCCCCTCACGTCCCCTCACTGTGCCAACAGTCCCCTCAACTGGGTCACGAGGGACCCAGCGCCATCTCCCCGCACATTCCCCTCACGTCCCCTCACATTCCCCTCATGTCCCTTCACTGTGCCCAATGCCATCTCCCCTCACATCCCCCGCATGTCCCCTCACTGCACCCAACGCCATCTCACCTCATGTCCCCTCACTGGGTCATGAGGGACCCACCGCCATCTCCCCTTGTCCCCCTCACGTCCCCTCACTGTCCCCAATGCCATTTCCCCCGACATCCCCTCACTGAGCCCAGGGCCACCGCCATCTTCCCTCACGTCCCCTCACTGGCTCATGAGGGAGCCAGCGCCATCCTTCC
>NW_009233035.1:0-3395 GCF_000690835.1 Fulmarus glacialis | reverse complement strand
ACTTGATGATCTTAGAGGTGTTTTCCAACGATTCTATGATTCCATGATTCTATAATTTTCAACAGTTTTTTCTAGGGTATGCAATTTCCTTCTAGCCCCCAATTATTGCTCTTTCAGAACTATTTTAGTCTATCCCATCACTGATTCTAATAATGTCTAGTACCACTTAAACAGGAATCAACTAAGTTATAAGTATTATTGAGTAAGTCATATATACACTAAACGTAGGCTTCAAAAAAGTATTAGAAACAGCTTTAAAGGAACATGATCAAGGTTAAGCAGCTCACATTTTGACAGCCCAAATCTGAAAAGAAATGTTCTGTTTTATTGGGGAGTATTTTAAAAACATAAAATACGGTTTGGAGAGGGAAAAGGGTCAACCTTGCAATGTCCCTGTAATGCTTCTCAGGTAGTTTACATTAATGACCCATGTCTAACAAACTTCCCAATAATCTTAAATAGGAACCTTGGTTAACTTTCTGTTTCATTTTATAGTTTTCAGTTAAGCACCATTTCATTGGATAAGATTATTATTCTCGTAGATGTAAAATAGCTCTGCCAACACTTCATAAAAGCAGTATCTTCATCTCGTTTTGTGTAATGGAAGAAGGTCATCTTTGTCAATTACATGCAGCACAAAATGCACTAATCAAATTGAGTTCTGGGTATTGGTCAGACACCCCGAAGAAAATGCTGGCAAACCAGAGGATTAGTTTTTCCAGTATAGCTGGCATAATTCAAAGGAAATTCAAAGGTCTTTCTTTTGCATATAGAACCTGCCATTCTCGTGATTGGTTTGAATATTAATTACCAAGAGGCTCTGCATTTGTTTCATTTTCCATATACATTTATCTTTATAATATGTGACAAAGGCAAAAATTTTATAGTGACTTCTATTTTTACAGATTTTCAATTCCATATATATTCATATGTAGAACTTTTAATAAAAGTTATTTTTTATTGAAGAGAAACTGTTTATACTTTGCTTATAAGTAATTTAAAAATACAATTAAGTAATTTAAAAGCAAATTTCTCAGTGAATGTTATTAAAACTATAGCTCAGAGCACTCTGTAAAGTACTTTGAAATTTCTTAAATAAATTCAAGTGACATACAAATGCTCACTGTTGAAATGTGTAGATAAAAATAGAGGCCTTCAAAAAAAAAAAAAAGAATGAGGCATTAAATATTAAAATGATACAGCTGCTTTCTCAAATGTTATTGGGCATTTGCAGAGGGGTTCATCTGAGCTAACTTAGACATCTGAAAGTTATTTGTCTAAACTTAAATACTCAACCCAGACCACTGTCATCTACAGGAAGTAATGACCTCCAGGAAGGAAGAAGGACCACACAAGGAAAATATGCACCTTTAGAGGGCAGAACATTTCCTGCAAGGATTAGTGTACAGGACAGGTTGAATGAACTGGAACTGGAACCATCTTTACCTCCATTAACTTACAGATATGTGTACAGTGACTGATTTAGGTTTAGACAACTAACATTTAGGTGTTCAAAACTAAATAAATTTCATCCTTATGTTCTGATACTGTACTTTAAAGAATATTTTCCATACATGATGTCATTTATTATGTAAGAGTGATGCAGAAGTGAAGTTATCTAGTCCTTCTTCATTCATTCAGAATGCTCTAGTCTCCTCTGATCTGCACCTATTTGGAGGTGCTCTAACAAAGCCAATAATTTTGGAATCTGCTATCGGTCCTGAGATTTCAGGCATATGGTTCTTGTGATATGAGGACTGAACTGTTCAAATTTCCTGTGCAAGCTCATCACTGAAGTAATCCCAGAACCATGGTATTTATATACCAGCATTTGGTATCTTTCTATTCTTATGAGGTTGTCATTCAGACTAATAGGACTTTAATTCTGTCAGGTAAAGGACAAATGTAAATGGACCAACTAAAAAAATTGTGTTTCTACCTTTTGTAAAATCCATTTGCTCCTTGTGCCAAATACTTGAGGGTGAATTTTGTGGTGGGCAAAGTCAAAGTGTCCTCTCTGTGCTTTGTGAATTTGCACTCATTGGAAAGAAAATGCCATGAAAAAATTTGCAAGAAAGATAAATAGAGAGAAACTCCCAATTTACTCTTCTTATCCCTTTCTCTCACTACTGTTTTTATCCTGATTGGCAGAAGAGACAAAGAATACCCTTCAAAGCCATAAGCTGTTTCAGCAGATATTCTTCCATGTGAGCAGGTGAAATATATCTTGAGTGAAGACAGACACTAATCAGAAAAAAAAAAAAAGAAAAAAAAAAGCAAAGAAGTTGTTCAGTGCTAATCTGTTTTTAGATCAAGCCCTAAGTGTTACTTATGAGACTTATAGCTTTGTTTTAAAAAGTCTTGGCCAATGCTGGATCATAAAAGATGGCGTCATAGAACTTCATTTCCCACAGAGACGATTCATTGCTCTTGTCCCTGCTATACCTGAGCAGTGATTTCTCTAGTCCCAGCCCAATTAGATGGACTGCATAGAGGACAGTGTGTGAATTCTACTGCTTTCTCCTCCCAGAGTGAAGAGAAATCATATTTATCTTTCATGTTTGAAGAATCATTGCTAAGGGAAAACATCACAAAAGACATGTGCTCTTTAATTAAATTAGATTTTTGGCTCTTCCTCTGAAATCTTAAAAAAAAAGCAATGTTAGTAAGCAATTCTTTAAAAATCAGGGTGAGAAAACTATTATTTCACAGATTTTCTTAGTCTGCAAAAGGCAAATATAGAAAAATACATATACAGAATTGAAACAGAATCTTGCAGTCTGGGGGCCTTGTTCCCAAAACTGACATAATTATCTCAAACTTTCCAAAGAATTCCTTTCCTTTCCTTTCCTTTCCTTTCCTTTCCTTTCCTTTCCTTTCCTTTCCTTTCCTTTCCTTTCCTTTCCTTTCCTTTCCTTTCCTTTCCTTTCCTTTCCTTTCCTTTCCTTTCCTTTCCTTTCCTTTCCTTTCCTTTCCTTTCCTTTCCTTTCCTTTCCTTTCCTTTCCTTTCCTTTCCTTTCCTTTCCTTTCCTTTCCTTTCCTTTCCTTTCCTTTCCTTTCCTTTCCTTTCCTTTCCTTTCCTTTCCTTTCCTTTCCTTTCCTTTCCTTTCCTTTCCTTTCCTTTCCTTTCCTTTCCTTTCCTTTCCTTTCCTTTCCTTTCCTTTCCTTTCCTTTCCTTTCCTTTCCTTTCCTTTCCTTTCCTTTCCTTTCCTTTCCTTTCCTTTCCTTTCCTTTCCTTTCCTTTCCTTTCCTTTCCTTTCCTTTCCTTTCCTTTCCTTTCCTTTCCTTACTTCGCTTCACTTTTATTTTCAGATTGGGAAAGCAGAAATTGCTTAGAACTGTAATAGACTAAGGATATGTGCCATTGACGCTCACAACTCTATGGGGCCGGATGG
>NW_009233034.1:11625-12102 GCF_000690835.1 Fulmarus glacialis | reverse complement strand
ACCCGAGGTCTGTAGGTAAACAAAAACTTCTATTCCAAAGCTAGGCTCATCAGTAAATAATTTGGTAGAAGAAATACTTATTGCTTGCCGTGCCTTGCGTTACTTACTAGAAAAAAGTGAAAGAATAAAAGAATGAGAGAAGGAGAGAGATCCCCGGCCCGCGTTCCAGCATTGGTCCAGCCAACGGGGGGTCTCTGGTCTGTAGGAGCGCTCCTTCCAAAGTTCCCACCCCATGGTCCTTGCCTTCTCCTTTTATGTCCACCATTCACTACAAACTGCCCCTCTGCTGCGGTGGGGTTTTTATGTATGCTAATTAGGATAGTTCAGCCGTAGTTCCAGTAGTTTCTGGCAGTCTTTGTTTTCTTGGTGCTTATCTTACTTAGCACGTTCCTTCCCCCAAGGCCATGCCCAGTTAACTCTCTACAGAGGTTGAATAATGTCTTTTGTTGCTGTCATGGTTTAACCCCAGCCGGCCAC
>NW_009233034.1:0-11585 GCF_000690835.1 Fulmarus glacialis | reverse complement strand
AGCCTCACCAAGCCGCTCGCTCACTCCCCCACGGTGGGGTGGGGGAGAGAATCAGAAGGGTAGAAGTGAGAAAACTCATGGGTTGAGATAAAGACAGTTTAATAGGGAAAGCAAAAGCTGCGCACGCAAGCAAAGCAAACCAAGGAATTCATTCACCACTTCCCATCGACAGGCAGGTGTTCAGCCATCTCCAGGCAAGCAGGGCTCCATCACGCGTAACGGTGACTTGGGAAGACAAACGCCATCACTCCGAACGTCCCCCTTCCTTCTTCTTCCCCCAGCTCTATATGCTGAGCATGACGTCATACGGTATGGAATAGCCTGTTGGCCAGTTGGGTCAGCTGTCCTGACTATGCTCCCTCCCAGCTTCTTTTGCAACTGGCCGAGCATGGGAAGCTGAAATGTCCTTGACTAGCGTAAACACTACTTAGCAACAACTCAAACCTCAGTGTGTGATCAACATTCTTCTCATCCTAAATCCAAAACACAGCACTATACCAGCTACTGTGAAGAAAATTAACTCTATCCCCGCTGAAACCAGGACAGTTGCATTCCTTTATGTCACCAGAGCCTTCCTGGGATTTACCATCTCCCAGTCTTGTGAGTGTTTGAGACATTTCTCAGACAGGCTCAGGGGCTCTCCACCCTCTGCTCCCTTATTGAGTTTCGTCTCCTGTCGTTGTCTGCCCTCTTCTGAGAAAACAGTTCTTTGTTCCAGGGGATTACAAGTTAGCCTTGGTGTTAGCTTCCAGTTGGTCTCCTACAGAGGCAAGCAAGGCTGCTCAGCTCTCTGTTGGCCATAGCAGGGAGGGGGCATCATTTCAACGGTGCTAGTGGGTGATGCAAGAGTGGAATAGATACACTTCGGCCTAGGCACCATCTGGTTGGGGCATATTATGCTGTTGGTGCTGCTGAAAAACACAGAAGACATTTAGCTGCTTGACCCTCTCCTGCGGGGCGCTTGGTGCAGGTCCTTGGCAGACTGGTTGCTCAGTGCGGTGACTTGCATGGGTGAAGGGTCATGAGCCTGGGGCAGAGGACTGGGAAGAGCAGAGTGGGTGCAAGGACCCCTTCAGGGACCACATAAGGTCCCTCGAAGTCCCAGGTGGTGAGCCATTGAGACCATAAATTGGTCATATTGCATTTCAAAGGTGCTTTAATTTTGCTCTCACAGGCGGTCTCACTGGAAAGCTGTTTGAGAGCCTCGATGCTCACTGTATTACAAACCTCTCTGTAATCTGGAGCCCGAGTTTATTCACAGCCTGTTCAAGCCATCAGGAATTCATGCTGTGACATTGCAGACAGTTTGCTAACCACTGTCAACCTGAGACCTTTTAGAGGAAAACAGAGTGCTCTGCAAATGACTTCCTCTCACCAGCTATCTCTGCTGGGACATATCTCTGCAGATGCAGTTGTTTGCATCTTTCCATATTTGATCTCGTTTGGGTTTGGATGCCTGTCTGTCTGCCTCTATGTGTTTCTCAATGGCACTTATGCATGGCAAAAACTCCCTGCCTCTTTCAGATCCTCCTGCAGGAGCCGTCTCTGCTCTGAAAACCAGCGTCTTCCCCACCAGGAATCAGTGGGTGCCCTGGGCTGCTGACGCAGACCCCAATGAGTCACCCGGGGAATTATGTGGACACATCTATCACAGCTCTCATGCAGCTGGTGTTTTGAAGACCTTACATGTAGTGTGAAAAAATCTCAACATTAGAGGCCATGGTCAGTCCTGGCTTCACAGTGAGAGTGTCAATGTAGAGGTGGGATCAGTAGTCACTTCAATGAGGTCATGATACAGGATCATGAAAAACTACCAGTGTAGCATGGAGATCACAGTCCTTGCTGGGCCACCCAATTTCATCCATCCTACAGAAAAGCACTCCCTCTACAGAAGGCCATATCTATGGAGAATGCACACGTCATCAAACAGAAAGGGAGCACATGATGTTTTTTTTTAAAAAGAGAGAGAGAGAGACCTGCAATATTGGTGTTGCAAAAAAGCAACTGTAACCAGTGCTCTGCTCTGTGATGGATGCACTGGACCCTTAACCGAACTAGCAGTAGTTGGTACAGGCTCCAAAGGAGGTAAAATCCTGAGCCGTAGCCGGGCCGTGAACTCCTCTGGTTCCAATCTGTTCTCTGAAAACCCACACAGGAGCAGAGTGACACAGTCAGCATCGGTGCATACGAGCTTGGAACACCCATCGTACCATTAACACATGAATAGTGCGTGGCTTTTCCAAGACACCTTTATCAAGGAACAAAGAAAGTTGTGGGTACAAGGAGTCTCATGCACACCTTTCCCATCGCAAGCAATTTGACCACGAGCCAATCACCTTATCCCATAAGTATGACAGCCCAGGTGAGCCTTCTTTGAGCTCTCCCTGCCAGGCAGCGTGGCGGTGTGGCGGTGACCTCCCCTCGAGCTGGGACACCCCTCAAGCTTGGTCCTCGAGGCAGAGAGACCTTTCACCAACGGCAGATCTTTGATAAGTGACTGATAGCATGCTGAATTAATACTAGTGAAACATTACTAATCCATGTAGCTCTTAAATATTAATCACTATAAACTTTATATAGGTAATTCCATTAGACATAAACCGTTGTCCAAGTCTGAGACTAAGATTGGACCAAGCCACACCTAAGCTCCATCAGGAGTTTAGAAAGCAAGGGGGTCCACTCTGAACCTCGCAACTCAACGGGAGGGTCTTCTTTACCCTTTGCGTCTCCGGTCTCTGTGTGAATCATTCTAACTCTCTTCTAATTCTATTTTCTTTGTATGTTTCTTCCATGCAGTAGTTAATAAAGTGAACCTTGCCATCAAACTTGCTGAACCTTGGTAAACCACTGTTAGATGTTGTTAAATTCCATCAAATTCATTGAACCCTGTCAAATTATTATTCTACCTCAATAAAACATATTGCTGCTTCTCTCTGAGTGAGCTACATTCCACTCATTCGTGACAAATTGGCATAATCGACAGGATCCTAAATCAGGATTCGCGACATACTCTCCATGGGTCATCAGGGCAGCTGTGACAGAGAAAGCCACATTAATCCTTACAGCAGCAGTTTTGGGTCCCTGTCCTGGTAATGCTTCTGTCCATGCTGGAGTAGGGCTAGCCCCTGTAGTAGGCTTGAGTACTTAATATTTTGCAGGGACTGGAGCCTAAGTCCAATGCCATCTCACTCTTTCTCTGTTGTTATCACTCGTTTATCAATCCAGAGAACCTTATCCTTGGCAATGACCATGAGGAGCCCACTAAGGCTCCTACATCGTGTTTCAATGTAGGTAGTACCGAGCTTCATCTCTGGCAACGGAATGAGATAGGCATCCACTGCTAATGACCTTCATTACATATTAATTCTCTCTATATTTGAAACCGATACAGCATTTAAACCTGTCACTCACTTTCAACTTCATCACCTCTTGCAACTCTTCCAATTCTCTTTCAGCACAAAGGTGCTTTCTGCGGCAGTAACAACTGCTTTCCCTTCTTTGTCCTGGCCCCCCACCCCCAACGTTTGGAAATGCAGCTTTAAGGCTTTTAACCTTGAATTTATTTAAGAAAGTTAATCAGAAAGGAGACTTTCCCCATTGTGGAAATTTTCCTGATCAGAAATTCAAATGAGTACGTATTTATTCATTCAGATACTCAGGCATGGAAATCTCTGCACTTTGAGTACAAACACAAAGATGTTTTTATTTTAATCTCACTTCTGCAAATTAACATAGTCATATAGTTTTCAAAATTAAAAACTCAAAGGATTAAACCCAACTGGCAAACATGGCTTGGAAATAATTTTGTGTCCCAAATATTAAGATTACTAAATGTAGATGAAAGAGGCAATTCCAGAAGAAATTTCTGTTCCTTCACGACTAAAGAAGATAAGCCTTAACTATATGTGCATGCAAAAATGTAATATGATTTATTTTCCAACAGGCGAAACTACTATATATTGCTCTAGGTCACAGAGCGATGTGATTGGAGTATAAATAAAACTCCAGGGGCTCACATGCTGATGATGGCTGTAATTATTGATTAATTCTGCTTTAGAAAGCTTGAAAACAAGTCCGTCTTGAAATGGACCACAACATAATGCCTCTCTCATTGCTTGAAACAAAAAGGTACCCCTTATTAGAACTGCCTGAGGTTTTCAGACTTGCCGAGGGATAAATGTCATATCTGGCAGGGGAAATGAAATTAATACCCCCAACTTTTTGAGGAGAATTTTAATAAGGATTAAACTAGGCTGTTAAAAAAAAAAAAAGCATAAGCAGGTTTTCCAACCTGAACACAGATAGGAGGCTCTTGTGGTTTTTAGAGGAAAACAGGCTTCTTTCCCGCACTATCTTGTTAAAGTGACTCCTATTTCATCCTTGTATATTAATAGCACCTGGAGGCAAGTATCCAGCTGTCTACAATGCAGACATCCAGGCAAGGCTGGTCCCTGTCCCATAGACTCTGCAATCCACAATTAAGATGAGAGACACCAGACTTTTTCAGGTCCTTTTCACTCCATTTGTAACCATTTCACCCTGGTGAAAACTCCGTCATGGTGGATCGGATCACCTCCTTTGGCTCAATGGATCTATTTCAATTAGGAATCTTGTCCTTTGTTTTTAGAGAGAATCAGTCAATGTAGCCATGCTGGGAATATTGCATACCTACATGAACTATGCTACAATGACTGGCAAGGGATGAAGAAGACTGCCTTTCAACTGTTATTATAGGTAGAAGATACCTCCTGCTAAGAAAACGCCACTGGATGCATGTATTACCAAGAATAGAGTCTTTATGTTGGTCAGTTTGAAAACACTAGGGGGAGAACTGCAGAAAAAAACCTGACACTGGTCAGATGGGAGGATATTCCCCGTGTCTGCTTTAGGTTAGCAAAGGGCCAGACACATGGTGGGGCCATGCACGGCAGCCGTATCAGGTGTCTGAATTGTACAGTAGGACTTTCCTTATGAAGCAGGCTAGGAAATGCCTGCAAATTCACGCTCCTCCATGGTGCAAACAGAAACTGCTTGGCACACAGGGGACACTTAACATCTCAGAAGAAGGACTCTGGAGCGCATGGGCATCATGCTTGCCTTCGTTTATCACAGAGGACATATTAATGTTGCCAAGATATCACCTGGGAGACAGTTGCACTACCAGTGTCTAAAATCTGCCAGATGGCTGGTATCATCTCAGAATCAGCTCTAGGCTCATCGCGGTTAGGGGTTTTTGGGCCATGCTTTGGCATCAATTAGTTTTGACATCTCTCCTCTTCTCTCATGAAGTTTGGAGAGGTTTACAGGAGTAACTTTCAAATCTTTGACCTGCGGTGGCTGAAGAAAATGAGTACGCCACATAGAGACATTATGCGCACACTGAGTTCTTGTTTGCATCCAGAATCACCAGAATTACCTGATGGATATGAGTTTGATATGTGGGGATATTTCTGAAATGTAAGTTCTGAGTATAGGAAGTATCCCGATTTGCATTGGCTTGAGAACTATAAATGTTTCAAAAATTCAGGTTCTTTATTTTCAGTGAGTTGACTCGACAACAGTGTTAGCTTGGATGTACAGACAGATAGATTAATAGTTTGGGTTATCAACTTTAAATCGTCTGCATATGAATGGTCTGCTGTTGTGACCTTGCACGCTTTGCTCACTTACTGTCACCTTCAGTCCTGTCCCCTCCCAGTCCTCAGACAGCAGCAGTGGTACATGATTTTTCATTAATGTGAAAAAACCCACCCAACCAATAACTAGCTAATCTTATACTGTATCATGTAATGATTAAATATTTTCCCTTCCAACAGTATTTTAGCAGTAGCTAGACTATTAAATACTGAGAGTATAGTCATCTGAATGTGGAGCCAGCCTATTTGATGAGCTTTATATCTTCTGTGGCTACCTGAGCTAGCTATGTCCATACAACCGCTTATATTGATGTATCCTTAGGTTTCCATAAAACATTTGGTATCACCTGACCTTCAGATCAATGACTAGGATGATGAGTAGTTGGCATGGCAGTTACTGTGTGAATTAAAGCCTTTCTAGCTGCCAGGGAGTTATTTTCTAGCTGATATCTCTAATACTGCATCTTAACTATGTTAATATTTGAAACAATAACCAAAAATGAAGATTGCAGATGACATTACGTAGGAGAGCAGTAAATTACAAAGATAACGGGGTGCTAATGAGTAGCTATTGCAATGATAGTTAAAAAAGGTAAAAACAAACATTGAGTGACTTAATACAGCCTAATAAATTCTCAGACATCGAGGGACAAGGAATGTATGCCATCCCTTCACATTGGATATTTGTCGAATTTCTGTGGAAGAGTTGTTCTGTTTGTTCCAATAACTAGAAAATGAATAAGGCACATGTAGAAATATGGCACAACTTTTAAGCAGTGATGCAATTAATCCTGGAACAATTTCACAAGAGTTTCGTTGGATTCCCCATCACTGCAAATTTCTAAAATGAGACTACAGCCTTTACTGAATAAAACAGTGTATTCAAATAGGAAATAAAGGAAGGAAGACCCAATGGCTGTGTTATTCACAAAGATAGACAATTAGAACATTTTCTAGTTTGTGGGTTTTTTCTTTTTTTCAGTTGTAGGCTGGTGTCAATACCACGGGGGTGTATCTTGGGCTATTACTGTGAGATAAGAATCCATCCACAATGATGAAGTCCTCACATAGAGGAAGCCATTTAAGTGCCTAGATAGGTTTGGAGATAATGCTCTAACTGTGATGTGACTTGGACTCCCTGAACCTCCTGATGAACGCCTGAGCAGAATTTGATATAAGATCTCCTGTGAATACAAACATCCCTTGCTTACCATGTTCAAAGTATGGTCAGGTTTGGAAAAGAAATTTGTGAAAGCCAGAAAATTGATGTGTTCTTCTCCTTAAGTACTAGCTGCAAGAAATAAGAACCTGATGGGATGCGAGTAGTACACTAGCATATGTTCATCGTCTTCTTGACATTGTTAATTCTTTTCTCTCCACACAAGAATATATGGAAAGCAAAAAAACCTCCTTAGAGCAAAGGTCCAGAAAAAAACTGTTGGCTCTTGGCAATATGAATGCAAACAAAGCTTTAGATTTCTCTGTCATTTCTATCATCCCAGTTTTCCACCACCACACAGACTTCTCACATTCGTCCCTTCTTGAAAATGGATCTCTCTGGTTTCTTTTTATTCCATGTTAGAATTAGTTATTCGAGGAGACTTTTGTTTTTAAGCTTCATATTTTCACCATCGCAGTTATGGACTGCTCCCAGGGTGTTGCCTTGATGTACTATTTTAGGTACAAGAGGTTTGCATAGTCATTTAGATCACTGCTAGGCAAGACTTTAAGAAGAAGATTTTGAAAATAAGTACAAAAGGAAATGAATAAATACTTTAAAATATTTACAACATGCCGCTTTGTGTACAGGGGATCCAGACACAGAAAGTGTGAAATAAACTTGGAAAGACAGCGAGGAGCTAAAAGCACAATTCAAAGGAGCAGAGTGATCTTAGTCTATGCCACAGAACATGGCAAAACCAATCATTTTCCCTTGGAATGTGTTTTACAGGAGGAAGCTGCTATAACCAACTGTATCATCTCTACCTTCTACATGATTGATAAACCATGACCTTCAATGTGTCACTCAAGAAAACAATTTCCTGTGAGTTAAACAACGCTGTAGCACACACATTTGTGCTCAGCCTTAGAACAGGAATGCTAAATAATTGACCCATTTTGCCTGCGGCAGGAGCAATGCATTCCTAGTGCTGAGCTGCTTCATTTCTCGGTCTCCCAGAGACTCTGCTCTGTGCTTCAGTGTGGCTGGCAAGACCATCACGCGAGGAGAGGATGGAGTACCCCATCCAGCCATCTGCCAGGATTCATTTCTGCCTGGCCTCATCTTTGCGAGCAGATGCCCGGGCCCTTCTGGTCCCCACGCGGCTGCAGTGCCTGCACGCTCAATACCCCGCATATGCCGTTGGCTGACATTTCCTCTCCAGCTCTCTTCACGGGACAGTGGGAGCATTATTTCTGTCCTTCTCCAAAGACATCCAATGCAACAGATTGACTCATCAGCATGTAGCACAGCTATCTGAAGGGTAGGTTCCCGGGATCTGTATAAAATCATGGGGTTTGAGGAAATGTCAGGCTTTTATCTGTATTTTGGAATGAGATGTGAGCACTTACAGGCTGTAAATCCCTGCTTTGCATAGTCCTGGTTGTCAGTCTCATGGAAGGTGTAATAACCATCTTTTTCTTGAGACTGGGTACATTACGGTGTGCCTGTCCAACGGTCGCTTGGTTGACACTGATGAGTGGTGACTGCTGGGGACTGCCAAGAGCATCAGCGCCCAACAGCCCCTTCCCCTTCTGCTAGAAAAAGATCAGCACAGCTACAGCCGTGTGAAACAGGTCTTACTGGAGATGGCTGGTTAAGGTTCCAGAAATGCCTATTTCTAAGCTCCGAGTCCTGCCACGGCTCTTATTTCCCTTCAATAACCCGGAAAGCAAATGCTAATGCAGGTCTTAGCAAGGCTAAGGCATGGGTGAGTCCAGGCGTCCCTCAGCGTGCTGGAGGTGGCACCACCGCTGCTTTCTGCAGTCTTACAGCAGAGCCAATTTCAAGGTGTTACTTACTGTGGTGTTGTACGAGGCTCCAGCACACTGTAAGCATTTGGTATTATGCTTATCCTTTCCACATCCAGATTTGTTTCATCTCTTCTGTAGTTGAAGATCTTTTCTTGCATTATCAATGGCATATTCTAATAATACCTGATGAGGAGTGAACACAATGAACTGCTTTTCCCCTTTTTCATAGCTTTTCAATCTGGCTATTATTAGCTATTATTATTCAGAGTACTCAGAAGTGTGCCTGGATCCACCCAGGGATACAAAGCTCTGAAGAAAATACCACTGAAGTCAAAAGGAAGCATTGTAGTACATCAGCACAAGCTTTGGAGGCCACTTATGTCTATTCCCAATTCATTAATATTGTTAATGACCTGTCTTTTCCTTTTCTCACCATCCTCTTGCTCTCTTGTGTTGTACATCAAGTTCATAAGAAATACAGGACGAGCTGTATTTTTCTACTGTTCTTAGAGGAATAATAGCAAAGTAAGACCATGATCACTAATAATAATAATAGTTATCCTAGTCATCATCCTCATCTCTGAGCAGGAGGATTTGTAAAGGTTGATTTCCTGTACAACTATCCCAATTAAATATAGATCCAAGATCTTGTATTCCCTGTGACAGCCCTAATGGCACGAAAAACCAGCCTGATGACAAGTCTGAAGCAGGCTGATACTGATCAGCCAGTTCATATGTGTCTCCTTCCCCAGCTGGTTGTTTCCAGGTAAAATCCCGGGTAAGAAATCACACAATTTCTAACAATATGTAACAATTCTGCCTCTGTTTTCCCAGTGTGATTATTGACACAGGTCTTTCTACCTGATCTCTAAATTCCACGCAAATATACAGATATAGATCATCCTTGAGATGTCTGCTTCTTTTAAAAAGTGTTTGCATTTGGCCAACGGATTCAAAAGCACCATGTCGGGTGTTACCGTGTGAATCACAGCGTGGGTGGTGTGAGACGATGCTTTTCAATCAAGCCTGACGGGGTTAAGCGAAAGTTGGTGGGATTTGTATACCTTACTGCCAGAAGCGTCCCTGAAAATCTCAGCCTCAGGAACAGATTTTTCACCGCAAACTGTTTTTGGACAAAGAAGCAAACCTTCATTAGAAGGGAATCAGGTTGACAATAGGGAGGATTGGCATGGTTATTTCCAGTTACACATAAAAGAAAATAGGGATTTTAACAGAGATGCCCAAACTCCTTGCTGTCCTGTCCTATGTACAATACTTGAAGCTATCCGGGTCTGTCATCCAGGCAGGAATGGTGAATCAGAGAGGATATGTAAGAAAAAAGCCATATTTAGTAGCAGCAACAGAAGTCCAAAATCTGAAGCCCTGCTTCCAGCATTTCTTTTGATTTGTGGTTCAGAGCATGCCATTATCTTTGTCCTATGAAAAGTTCAGGACACGAATCTTCCTTGGTATTGGGTTGGTGGAGAGTGAAGCA
Organism: Fulmarus glacialis; assembly: GCF_000690835.1. NCBI lineage: Eukaryota > Metazoa > Chordata > Aves > Procellariiformes > Procellariidae > Fulmarus > Fulmarus glacialis. Next base: position 1,481 of record NW_009233034.1, on the reverse strand, counting down.
AAGGTCCCTCTACGGGGCCATGTGTCCCAAGGGTGCCTGAGCCTGGGCCTTTTGGGGCAAAGAAGGTACAGTTTCTTCTGCGTGTGGGTTTGGTAATCTTTTTTAAAATAAGCACTGAAAATCACAGCAGGATCATAGTTTAATATTGTTTAAGGCATTTTTTTCCATGACTCAAGCAAAAGGCTTCAGAAAGCTGCTCCTATTAACAATCGGTCTGCTCACTGCTCCCTGCAAGGACTAAATAACAGAAATTACAATACATGAAAAACCATGGTAATAAAAATTAGAGGCTGAAATGTGCAGTCCTGATATCCATCAGCCACCGAAGCCTGCTGCCAGCAGCAGCGTGCATGCCTGCTGCGGTGAGGCTGACCACCCCACAGAGTCGCAGAGCAGCTCTGTGCTCGGGTCCGGAGCACAAACCTCACTTCCTCAGTGCAGCCGGACATTTTTTATTTCCTCATTTATCATTTAATCTCCGAGAAGAATGCAATCACGGAGTGGTCAAAGCTATTTGCTAATTCAAGCTGAATTCAGCAAATAGCTTCAGCCATGCAAAACATGAACATGAATCCTGGACATGAGAATGCCACTCAGTTTGTCATTTCTAGGATTAACTATTTTGATTATTTGTACAATTTTTGAGCAATCATTTTGGCATAATTCATTACACGGTAGGAGAGTTCTTCCCCCTTCAAACCCCAATGGCTAGCGATGAGAAAAAATCCATCCTTGGCAAATTTGAATTTCTCTCTTCAAATTGTTCCCATTTGCCTGTAGTAAGGGAGCATTCAAAAGGCTTTACCAGCTGGGTGTACGCTGAGCATCATTCCTCGGGCACCCATGGGGAAGGTGGGAAGAGGAACATCTGAGTGCAGCTGGGCAGGGATTAAGATCCTTTCCCAAGAGATTAAAAATTTGTCTTCAAAAGTCCACCCCTGAAGATTGGGCTGTGGGCGCCTCTGTTGTTCGGCGGACTTGCTCTTACCCTGAGCAAGTTGTACGACCTTTTCCTATTGCATTTGATGTCTCACGCAAACACAGACACATGCAGAAGAATGGCAGGGAAGTTGAAGCAAGGGAAATTGTTGCTTGTATTCACGTATTTGAGTGCCTAAGATCTGATCCAATCTTCCCGCAGGCTTCTCCCACGTGAGATGTTAGTGAGCTGTGCCAGAGGCTGGAAATACCCTTCCTTCATTAAGCCTGTGCCTGGGGGGACCTTTCCTCAATGCCTGGAGGTGACTCCAGGTTTGGGAGCAGATGCCGTGCCATGGGCATCCCCTGTACTCCCCTGGCAGAGGTGGGTTGCAGCCGATTCAGAGCACTGGTGGCCATGGGGGCCAGCAGAGGGGTCGGGCACACTTCCCAGAGCCTTGTTCTCTGGCTGGTTAACCTATCCTTCCTCCACGCCATGGGTAAAATGTCTTTACACAAGCCACTTTTTTCACAGTGTGGTGGTTTTGGCTGGGATAGAGTTA
>NW_009233033.1:0-992 GCF_000690835.1 Fulmarus glacialis | reverse complement strand
GGCCCAGTACACCCAGTTACGGTGGCCCAGCAGCTGCCAGTGCTGCATCCCCCGAGTTCCAGTTCTGTCAGATCTCCCAGTCACAGCCCCCAGTAGCCCCCAGCTGCAGTCCCAGGGTATCTCCCAGTATCTCCCAGTTACAGCCTCCACACAGTTCCCAGTTCCAGCATCCCCATTGCTCCCTCACCAAGTCCCAGCAAATCCCAGTTACAGTTCCTGCACAGTTTCCATCTCCCAGTTGCCCCAGTTACCGCTTCCCTGTATCTCCCAGTTACAGTCCTACAATACCTCCCAGTATCTCCCCTTAAACCTCCATGCAGTTCCTGGTTCCCATCACCCAGGACTTTCCAGTTCTCCCAGTTACAGCTCCCACGTATCGTCCCTGCTGAGCCTCCCAGTTACCACCACTGGGATCCCCCAGTGCTCCCAGTATCGGCTCTGCAGTGCCTCCCAGTCAGAGCCCAGCAGCATCCCCCCTGGTGCTCCAGTGCTGCATCTCCCCAGTCCCTCCTAGTGCTCCCAGTACTGGCTCCCAATCCCAGCCTGGCAACATCCCCTGGCACTCTGCACTGCATCTCTCCAGTCCACCCAGTGCTCCCAGTACCAGCTCCCAGTCCCAGCTCCCAGCAGCACCCCTGGGTACCCTGAGCCACATCTCCCCAGTTCCCCCAGTGCTCCCAGTGCCAGCTCCCAGTACCAGCTTCTGGCAGCATTCCCAGAGCGCTCTAAGCTGCATCTTCCCAGTTCCCCCAGTGCTCCCAGTAATAGCTCCCAGTACCAGCTCCCAGCAGCACCCCCAGGCGCTCCAAGCCGCATCTTCCCAGTACCTCCAGTGCTCCCAGTACCAGCTCCCAGTCAGCATCCAACAAAATCCTGGGGCACTCTGCTGCATTTCCCCAGTCTCCCCAGTATCAGCTCCCAGTCAGCGCCCGTCAGCATCCCTGGGCGCTCCTCCCCAGTCCCCCCAGTACCAGCTCCCAGTCAGCATCCAA
>NW_009233032.1:135082-143216 GCF_000690835.1 Fulmarus glacialis | reverse complement strand
ATGGGATGGGAATGGGGAAAAGAGGGCAGGAACGGATGGGGAGAGGGGTGCGGGAAGCTGACCTATTTCTCTAGTCATATATGTATTTATACACAGGGCCAGGTGTACTTATTTCCTCTCGGATTTAATGAAGAAAAGACGAACAGGACCCAGATAACTGACCTGGTTTAAACCACTTTGCAGGATTTAACAACAAAAAAAAAAAGTCCCTTTGGATTTAAGAAACTTCAGTTGAAGTTTTACCACTTGCAGCACATTTGAACCTCACCAGGTAACTTCATTTGGTTTCCTTAATGAAGGCTGCACAGCGGGGTTAATTCTGCTTTCTATGTAAAAAGATTAAGTAGTAGTTGGGTAAAACACTTCATCACTGAAGTGATTTTCAGGATGTACTCACTCCGAAGGCACAGATGTAATACCTGCTCTTAAATTCAATTAGCTCTGACTCAGTTGTGTTGCCTGAATACATTACCACAGCTTGAGACAGTCAGTGTTATTCTTTAAAGCTAAAAAAAAAAGAGGGGGAAAAAAAAGAAAAAACCCTATTTGGAGATTTCCCTAAATGTGTTTTAATTCCCTCAATATGTCATGTGCCTTAACAGCCCCTGACGCTCCCCGCCTGGGTTTCCGCCTTCCCCAGCAGCGATTCCCCAGGCTGGCACGTGGCCATGGGGGGGTCTGGGGTCCCAAAGGATGTGCCGATGGTCAGATCTCTACTTCACGGCTTTTTTTTGCTCTTTTTTGACACCCTCATGCCTTGAAAGCTCTGGTGTTTGGGGGTTTTCCCTCCAAGGCTGGTGCTGATCTGCCACATGCCCCAGAGCAGGTCCCTGCCTCTCCCGCTACCTGTTTATCAAATTTTTATACGACATCAGAGGGAAAGGCTATTTGAAAGCTAAATTAATTAACGCTTGTAAAACACTTTGAGATCCAAGGATGAAAGGCGCAATAGAAATGCAATTTATTTTATAATTATTGAGACAATCCTGAAAGACAACGAGGCTCCTGTTGGTGTGGGATATTTTATTTTAATTAAATCTGGGGCCATGACAGTACGGTTCCACGCAGCGATGGGCAGGAACCTCCTGGAGATGATGTCCGTCCAGCAAAGCATTGCACTAGTGGTTGGCACTGGGGCTTGGGGCTGCTAAACTGGGAGGACTGGGCCGTGGCAGCCTGGAGGTGTGCGTGGGGAAAGGTTTTTTGCAGTGGATGGAAAGTGAGGGAATCCCATTTTTTCCTGCAAAGCAAGGAGGAGATAGGGAGGGAGCCTGTTCCCCATTTGGGATGGGAATAGGCAGAGCCGTCACATGCTTCAAGACTGCTGGGAATGGAGGAAAAAACCCAATTCATAGCAATTTATGAATTAAAAAAAACCCAAAGTGTATTTTAAGGTTATTCAAGCAATCCTGAACGTCTGGCTGTTGTTGGCTTTTCCCAACGCATCCATTCATTGTTTGCCTGTTTCTCTTGGCTATAAACCATCCGTTTTATTTTTGAAGTGAATGCACTCGTGCTCGGGCTGCCGTGTGCTCCAGGTCTCCGCTCCCAAATACTTCTCCAGGGATTTCAACGGCTTTTGGGGACCCCTCACCCTCCTCCTCCTCCTCCTTCCATCTGCCCATGGCCACTATGGATGGGTTGCTCTGTGCCTGGTGGTTTTGGCTCTCATGGGCAGAAGGTTGATACCTGCCCTAATAAAACAAGATCTCAGCCTGCTCTGGCAAATTAACTCCCCTCAGCCAGAGGGTAGTTTAAAAAATTAACTTTTTAAATTTAATTTAAAAAATGCCCTTGAAATGCCGCATTCCCTGGGGGCCAGGGAGCCTGGCTGTGCTTCACTGTGGGGTGTCCGTCAGTGGCTCTGATCTCAGTTTATGCTCATTTTTGTGTTCCTGCAGGGTCAGGGGAGCCTGAGGAGCATGAAAATCTTCAATGCTGCTGTCAAGGACTTGCACCAGCTCCTCTGGACAGGCCATTTCTCCCACTGCCCCAGCTGTTCATGCCCCATGGCTGAGCACGGTTTTACGGCAACGACCCTACGAGACCCTGGAGAATCCACACACAACAGGCGAGACTTTAAAAAAAAAACCTTAAAAAATCACCAAAGCTGCAAAAACCCTCCAGATGGGGCTTGCAGCTTCTCACACCCAAGTCAAATCCACCGCGAATCTGGACGGGCACTGGGAGTCTCTGTCGGCCAGCGGACACATCCCTGTGGCGTTGCTGGTAGAGGGCTGAGTTAGGGCTGTCCTAATGTTTTGGGCGGTGATGGGGGATGGCCTCCTGGAGATGTCACAGGGCTGATTTTTCTCAAAATGGGTAAATATGCAGACCATAATAAGCAGAACTGGATTTCAGACAAGAAACCGAGGCAGACCCTTGCTCTCCAGTGAGAGACCACCAGTGGCCACGCTTTGGTCCAGGATTCATCCCAAAGTCAATGGTTGGAGGCTGATCTTGCCAAAAGTACCTTTATACAGGGGGAGACTCCAAAAAGTCGAGCCCGTTGTCTCGTTGTGTGCGAAGCTGTTGCCACATATTGGCTGAAATGGGGTTTTTGAAGCACCCGCTGCTCTTGGGCACCGATCCCCGAGACGGGTCCTGGTCCTGCTGAGTTCCCCAGGTGCCAAAAAGGAGCTGAAATCACCAAACCTAAGGATTGCTCCTTAAAATGCTGCCTCCAGGATTCATTTCTGAAGGGCTCCTGCCAGCTCCTTGCGCACTGTCCTGCCCGTGCACAGAGGTGATTTCTTCTCCTGGTTTTCACCATAACGCTGAGGCTGAGGTCAAAATGCTTCTCTGCAAACACCCTGAGACAGCCTTGACTCCAAAGAGGGAGGTGGGGCAGAAGAAGAGAGAAGCAAAAGTTTATTTGATTGCTGGGGAACTTGAGGCACGGAGAAATTACGTGACCTGCCCAAGATCATAGAGAAAATCTTTAGCAGAGACAGGAACCGCAGTTGGATCTTCATCTCTTAATCTAATTTTGTTCTCACAACCGGGCTGGGTTTCTCCTCCTGGGTCCGAACCTCATGAAAAACTCCAGGTCCACCTTGATGGAGCGAGATACAGTTGGGCTTTTTGAAATCACTTCCTCCCATCATCGCTTAATTTCTCCGAGCTCCTTTCTGCCAAAGACAGCAGGATCTCTGGCTGCTGTGTCTTGGCTGGAGGAATTCTGATTAAAACTATTTTAATAGCATGTTATTTTTGAAAGCCTTATGGGCTCCGCATGCTGCATACCAGATCAGAGCAAGGGCAGGGCTTCCTGCAGTGAAAAAGGGGCGTGCGGAGGCTGGAGAGAGACTCTCAGTAAATCCAGCCAGAAGTGCCGCTTCTCCTAATGAGTCTCCCTGGGTTTTCTGGCTCTGAGAATCCTACAGCACTAATGACGGAGCGAGAGACCCTGGTAGCTGTGCCTATCTTAGCAGCAGGCACATTGGCTCATTGATTTAATGCAGCTTTGCTCCATAGATTTTTTATTTGTAGCCGGTGCGGGTCAGTCGGGGAGAGCACGAGGCAGCAAAGCCATCCTGGTTGGGAGAGGTTGGTCGGAGACATGGCTAAGCCATGGGGCTGTGATGGAGGGGGCTGATGATGTCCAGGGGAGACCGGGAGCCACAGGGATGAGGGCTGGTTGCACCATCAGCCCCACAGGCGACAGAAAATCCCATCTGCAGGGACACATCAGTGGGGCTCAGCCGCTGCCGTGTCCCTGGGGGACCCCTGCCCATCGAGGGGTCACCTCTGCCCTGGGGGCAGCTTCAGGCCCTGGCTGCAATTAGCAGCTACTGCTTGGAGCTGTGTGAAGGATTCAAAGACAAACATGGACCCTTCAGAGGGGTGCAGGGGACAGTTTCAGCTCTGGATTTTATTCCCCATCATTTTTGGTTGCTTTCTTGCTCCTTTGGCATCCCCCGGGCTGCCTGGCTTGGTGCTCACAAGATGCATCTATTGCAGCACCCATCTGTCCATCACCCCACGGATTTTGGCTGGGCCAGGCTTGGTGGGGACGCAAGGACATTCCCTGGGCTGTGGTCATGCAAGGAGAGACCTGGACCCCCCAGCAGTGGTGTAACTGGGGGAGTGGGTTGACTCATCGGCTGCTGCAGGGGGCATTTGCTGGGAAGCAGCAGCTTTCTCCGCTGTAGAGAATCCAGTTAAGCTCTTATTAAATTCATTTGCGTTTTTTTTCCTGTCCCTAACTTGCTTTTAGAGCCTTGGGCTGGAATTTTCCTGAAGGAGCCTCTAATGGTGGTTGCTTTGGTCCTGGCAGAGGCACCCGTTGGCTTCAGTGCTTAAGGAGGGATGTGCGTGCTCAGTTCTGCGTACAGCGATGCGATGGACGTGGCCACCCCATCTTCAGTGGGCAACGGGAGAAGAGCAAACATCTGGAGTCTGCTGCTGCAAACGCAGGTGATGGTGGTCCTCCAAATGGGGGTGATCCTCCAAATGGGGGTGACCCTCCAAGCAAGGGTGCTGGGCCAGGAGAGCCCCCAGTCCCACTCTGGCATAGCAGGGGTGTTTGCTCCCTGCCTGGTGTCCCATGCACGCTGGGGTTTTTCTTCCCAACTCTGCTTTTTGGTCATTTTGGACCTGAGAAACCATCTGGGCGCAGTCTTCCAGGAAGAATTAAACACCCCCAAAGCAGTCTGTAAGAAAACCTCCCCGCCAGCTGCAGGTTTAAGCCCAAGAGGCACATCAGTGCCTCCCGGGAGGAGGCGTGAAGGCTGGAGAAGGCTCTTGTAGAGTCATGGTGATGGATGGGGGACGGCTATCGCTGCAGAGCGAAAGGCGAGGTGGGCTGAGAGGGGCCGGCTGGGGTTTCAGAGTCCTCCTGACTGTGCTCCTGCAGTGATTTCCTGCATTTGGCTGGTTTTTAATTTTTATTTTTCATCTGAGCACCTCAAAAATCAATTATCAATATTAACAGCAGCAGAGACATTTTAGAAAGGAGGAAAATGAGGCAGCGGGTGACAAAACGAGTGAGCTTGGGCTCTGCCCCCCAGGTGCCCATGCAGAAAACTGGGGGGGCTCTGGGCTCCCCCCACCTGCAGCCCCCCCGTGGCACATTGCCTGCTCCCAACGCCACCGCAGCAGAGGTCACTTTGAAAGAGGGACAGCCCTGTCCCCAACTCACCCATCCCCAGGGCTGACTTGAGCCCCCACCTCTTTCCCCCTCTGCTAAAGGAATTGGGAAGGGAGGATTTGGGTCCGAGCCCGGTCAGCCGGGACAGGGTGTCCCCAAACCCTAATGGAAGTGTTCAAAGCCTGGCTGGAGCTTCACGGGGAGAAATACTTGATTTATGATATGAGTCAATGATGTTCCTCTGCCAAAATGCATAAAAGGTACAGGCTGATGAGTCAAAGGCAGCTCCATTTACATAATGGATTTGTTGCCTGGAAGGGGGAGGCAGGGATGGCTCTATTAACCTCCCCGGACACCGCAAGGATGGGACAGTGGGGAAAGCCTGGGACATTTCATATACAGATATATATACACACACACAAAAATATATTTAACCCAGCATTTGAAGTGACAATGCAGAACCACGGCTTTTCAGACATCAGCACAAGCCTTGGATTTACCCACCAATAATCCCCACGGACCCTGTTGCCGCCACTCTGACATGCGGCGTGGGAGTGTGGGACATGTATCAAAGGGTGTGATTTAATCTCCATTTTAAAAATGTAATGATTTTGCATCAGTCTCATGATTCCTGGGTCCTTTCTAATGATTTCTTTTTTTCCTTTCAACCGGCGATCAGCAGTGCTGTGATGGACCTCCCAGCTTTTCTGTTGTATAAAGATTTCTTCTTTAAATGACAGGAAACATGATTTTCCCCAATATTTATATTAATTCTATGCCGTTATTTCTTTATTTCTGGGCTCCGAAAGCGTGAAGATTTGTGTTTCATAATCCATGCGGGAAGGCTGAGTTGATATATTGGTTGCAAACGAAGAAAAGCACGTGTGGCTCTTCCCCAGTAGGTTTAATTTTATCCATCTGGCTCAATCATGGTAGCAGATTAAGTAAAAATTTTCAGTGGTGTTGCGTTGGCATAACTTGGGGTTTTTTTTTCTTAAATATTGAGGTAGTTCCTGGTCTGGGGAGAAACCTAACCCTGTATTTCTTGCCTTTTCTTTTTTCTGCCAGTCCTGTGGGTCCCATCTGGGCACCCTTGGCTGGCAGCTGAATTCATAATTTGCTTAAAACCAAATCCTGCACCAAAACAAGCTTTTTTAAATCCAAACTCCTTGGATCTGCGAACATGGGACTTGATCCAGCATCGGGCTGTAGGAGGAATAACTCCGCTCCTTTTACCAGCGCTGCTGATGCCATCGAGCCGCTCGCTTCACCACTGCAGCGCAGGGAAACACTGGAAATGGTAAAACATGCCAAAAAAATGCCCTGGGCCATCCTGCCCCTTGTCTGTCTGTCCCCAGTTTGTCCTTCTGTCCCCTGGGTTTCACAGAAGGGGCTAAAAATTGCAATACACCTTATGAGTATTTTTGTCAGTGGTCGCTATTGGAGCATGTTGCTGGAATTTTAGGATTTCCCTTTGGATTCTGCACAATCGTTTTCCCCGACTGGTTAAAGCACGTTGTTTGGACGAGCTCTGTGGATTATAATATCAAGCCTGTTATGCATATTAAATTAAAATTTTTATTTTATCAGAAGCCAAACCTGAATCACTTAGTGCTGTGGAAATAAAATGACTCCACGCTACCAAAGTCGAGGGAAAACGGGGGGCACGTCAACCTTCTTGTTGACTGTTGCACTAAAACCCAGGATACTTCCAGCTTTCCTGGCGCTGTGTTTGCTGGTGGTGGGGTGGCACCGGGGGTTCCCACGTCCCACCCAGGGGGGTCTCACCCTGCTCTCAGTGTTGCAGTGCATCAATAACTGGTGCTGGGTGCCCTCTGCATCCCTCCCAGTGCTGCAGCCAGCGGCGGTCATGGCTCCACAGCAGTTTATTACGTTGCTGGGGGGCAAGAGGATTTTTTTTTTATTATTCCAGCTTCCTTTCCTTTCTCATTTTTGCTGAAAGCACAAAAACTTGTAATGATTTACCTCCTGGCACAGGGGACGGAGGCCTGCAGGCAGCAGCAAATCAGCGGTGGGATGAGAGTCCATCTGGAGCAGGGTCTCGGCCGCAGGAGGGATGCTGTGCCCGGGGGCTGTGTCTCCCATGGGGTGACTGGGTGCTGTGGGGTGACCAGAGGGTCCCCTGTGCCCCTTTTTTTGCAAGCTGTGGTGATGTCCCTGCATCTGTCTCAGTTGCACCTGGTGAGTAGTTGCAACCTGGGGCAGGGGCTGGTGGTCAGCATGGGGCTGTAACAATAAAAAATGTCTCCGGTTAGTGCCGGGATAAGCCCGACCAACCATCTCCTGCTGTCACCGGGCCAAATATTCAAGGAGACGTTGGGGATGCCAGAAGGCAGCGAGGAGCGGCAGCGTGCTGAGCTCCCAGCTCGCTCCGAGAACACGGCTGCATCCGTGCGACGTGGCAGGATCAGCCCTGCTACCTCTGGGACCTAAAACAACCCCGGGCACCACGGTGCTGAGCTACCCTTGTAGGACCGGGGCAAGCGCTGCTGGAGGAGACCCCCAGGCATCAGTTAGAGCCAGAGGCTTGTGCCTGGGAGGGTGCATGGACTCTCATTGTGTTTATTCCCCTTCACCTTTTTGGCTGGAAAAGCTCGTCGGGAACACAAGCTGCCGGCGAGAGCCAGGCACCTGCGGCGGGACGGGCAATGGATAATTAGTGCTGAGCAGGGCTTGTCCTGGGAGGGTGCTGGGCATTGGGTCCCTGCGCCAGAGTGAGGAAACTCAGCCTGAGTGTTTTTATGGGGTTTTTTAACCTTCACTTCAGGAAACAAAAGCCCTCAAGTAATATATGTTAAAAACCTGGGGAGGGTTTAAAGGTGACTGCAACAAGCCCCTGCGGAGAGACCAGCAGCGAGCCGGCCGCCCGCTGCGTTGGGGGACGGGCTGTGCTCAAATCGGGATGATTTACCTCAATTCCTACCTCTGTCCAGAGGTGCAGGAGGGACCATTTCTTGGCACCACCCCGCAGGCGAGACACCGAGCCTGCTGTTTGCTTGCCCAGGAGCACACGCGGAGCCC
>NW_009233032.1:99673-134927 GCF_000690835.1 Fulmarus glacialis | reverse complement strand
GGCCATCGAGAGCCACGAAGCCGGCGACGCTCGGGGGGCTCCGCGAACCTCCTGCCTTAGCACCAAAACCACAGAGGGAAGGAGATTTAAACCTTATTCTGGGTCGGGATCATTCGGCTCAGAGGAGCCTCTTTCCTTGCGTGAATCCTCAAACATCCCCATCACCCTGTTTTCCCCAATTTTCCTGCCTGTACATCTCTCCCGGGCCCCCCTGACATCCTTCCCCAACCCGTTTCCAGTCTGGGCAGCCAAGAGGGAGAGTCAGAGGCTCTTCTATGGGCTGCTACACGTTGGGAGTTAACATTTGTGCAGAGCCAAGAGCCGCAGGTGGGACCAGATCCGCAGCCACCCCTCCCTAATTAAATCTTAACAAGCGTCTCTGGAGTCGTTAGTGCCCATCCATCCCCCCCGACCTGTGGGAAGGGGCGAGCGAGGCAAAGCCGAGCCCACCATTAACTCCTGGAATCCCCCAAATCTGTGCAAGGCATTTCTGACCCAGCCCTGGGTTTATTTTCCTCCTGGATGATGCATTTCCACCTGCGCACCTGGGTCGGATCCTGCTGCGAGGAGCCCAGCTGGCCCACGGAGCCGGCGGGATGCACAAACCAGGTTTGGCTTCTCTAAACAAACCCTGCTTAATACGTTTTTAAGCAATATGAGGGTTTTTTCTTCATTTCTGGTTTAGTTTCAGTGCTCAGATCACATTCTGCTCCACATTACACCACTGCTCCGGTCTTGCCGGTGAGGATGCCTCCAGCAGCTCAGCCCCTCATCCCAAGCTGGAGCGTTAGGAACCAGCCTAAGCCTCGAAGCCTGAGCTTTAATGTGCATTGCGAAATGTTTCTTATAATTAATTATGATAACTCTGAAAACTCTTCACACAAATAGACAGACCCTTTTCTTCCTAATCTCATTCAATTTAGCTGTCGTTCCATGAATTTCACAGTCGTTTTTGCAAAAACCTGCAATTTCCAGTAAGGTTTTTTATTCTTGTTATTTATTTATTTAGAAATCACATCCTTTTTTTTTCCCTTTTTTTTTTTTTTTCCTTTTTTTTTTTTTTAAATCAGTAAACTAACTTGATTCTCAGGGCAAAAAGGAAACCAGGTGATGAAAACTGAGCCAGACACCAGATGAAAATGCATAAATACAGGGGCATATGCATGGGGTTTGCCTTCGTTACGCAGCGGTGGAGGAAGCTCTCACCCAGTAATCCACCCAAGTGTCTGAAACTGCAACCAAGAGCAGGACCTGGCCTCTCCACTCAAGGCTGAATCCCGGCGTGTTGCAGACGTTGGGCTTTCAAGCTGCCCCATCTGACACGGAGACATTTTTCCTCCTTAAGAACCAAGGCATGAAATAAATGAAACCCCACATCCTCTACTTTTTCACCCAGTAAGTACTACCCCCCCTTTCCCTTTAAAATGGCTTATTAACCAGCCCTGAGCTGGGACAGAGCGAAGATGCTCCCTGGTCCTCGCCTCGCTGTCCTCATGCCTTGTTGCTCGTAATAAATCACTGGCAGCTGCAGAAAAGTGAGGGTTAACAACGCGTGACTGCGTCCTCCATCTCCCTGTCCCAGGGCCCGAGGAGTGAGGAATGGCCATGGTTTGGCTAGGAAAAGAAGAATAAAAAGGGAAATAAAGGAAAAGAAAGGAGGGGGGTGGTTGGGGCACGGGGGGATCCTGAAGTCGGGATGCCTGAATGCCGTGGTTTGTCTCATCGATGCTCTTTGCTGGCCCCTTTGGCAAGATGATCTAAGGCGGAGGGAAAAAAGTGGCGACTGAACAAATATCCCAGTGACTGAGTTACCTGGAAAAGAGGCTGAAACAACAAGAGGCAATTATAGAAGAAAACAGGGACATGATTTTCCTAATGTAATTTCAGTCACTTAGAACAGTCCTCCTGGCCTGATAAGCGAATCTTTTACTTCTGTTTCAAACTGCCTTTAGCCATAGAGATCAGATATCTGCTTCTGCTGCTTTTATTATCAAAAAATTCTGTATTAGTTCAGTTTTCACTTGGAATTCAAGAAGAAAATGTTTCCTTCCCGACAATTTTATATATTTATCCCTTTGGCTAAAGCCTTTGATTCCAAAAAGTGCAATTAGCAAGTGGCGGGTGTGCAGTTTGACTTCTAACCGGAGAAATTCCCAGCGCAAATGAAAAGCGGGGCTTTAATGAAACGCAACATTTCCTTTCGCCGTCGCTCTGAAATTTATTCCGACCGATAGACACCTGAGCCAGTGTGCAGGCACACACATGCAGGACTATATAATAATAACGGTGTCCTTGTCATCAACAGCCCTCCAAGCACAATATAAAGCAAAAGCAAATAGTGCAGAGCAGAGACTCATGAAATTGCAGCTCAGTTTAAGGAGATGTTTCTTGAACTCCAGAGCTACAGATGGGCAGATTTCTACTTGCCTTGAGCTCCAGTTCTGTGTTGCTTCATTTACCAGGGTCCTCATCCTGCCTGATGTCCTGTATTGCTCATCAGTAAAGTTAACGCATGAATAATACAGCTTGGAGAAAGGATTTATTGTCCCTGATTTAAGGATGGGGAAGCTGAGGAGCGGGTAGGAGTGGTACCCGAGAGCTGGTCCCGCACCGTGCGTCAGCGGCAGGGCTGGGATTAGGAGCGGCGTCTCCATCCTCAGCGCTGGATGGTGCGAGACCTCGCAGACGGACAGCCCTCTGTCCGTGTGTCCTGCACCACGTGTCGGGAAATGCGGAGGAGCGTTTTGGGACAGCAAAACCCGGGCTCAGGGCAACAGCCACCCAGGCCTGAGACTTTATAAGGGCTTATTCTCTTTTTATTCTGGCTCCCGAATAGCCCAGCTCTGCTTTTCCATCCTCTCGCTACAAATTCAAAGCAGGTCTTTTCTTTTTGCTAAATTCCTCGAGGATCACCATGGCGGAGCTGGAATGAGGACGGGTCCTGTGCCCAGGCAGGATTCCCTGTTGTACCACGCCGCTGCTCAGGGCCTCAATGTCCCGTTCGCTTTGGAAAGGTTGTTCAGTTACCCCCAGTTATTCACCCTACAGACAAATCCATCAATCCCTTCAAGCAGTGACATGGGCCTGATCCTCCTCCTAAGCTGGCGTCGGCGGGGGTGAGCCCACGGAGCGGGCTGGCAGAGCTTCTGCGAGCAGGACCAGCCCCGTGTCTGCCCCAGGATCTGTCCCTTTGCTCTTGGTTGTGTGACAGCAAGAGGCAGCGGGGCAGAAACCTGCCTGCTGCAATCCAGTGTGAATAGCCAAGTCTCCCCCAGGATGCCCATCTCTCTCACTCACCGCAGTGATGTTTAGGGTGATGTGCTTGGGTTAGGCCTTTGCCTCCCAAACGGGTAATTCGGAGGGGTGAGACTTCCCTGCACCCACACGGAGCCAGACGTGTCCCCGAAGCTGGGGCTGGCACGCAGCGAAGGGACTGCGGGGAGAAAAGCCCTGACAGTGAGCAATGCGAAGAGCTCCCTGCTGAGATTACAACACGGCGTTACCTTCGGGGAGAATGAGGGGCCTTTGATATAGTGCGGGACGTGTGAGACAGGAGCTGACTCAGGTGGGGAGACGCGTTTCGGGTGGGCGGGTGGCGGAGCGGTGGGTTCCCATCCGCGGCACCGCTGGGTACCGCTCCAAAACGGCTCTAATAACCTTCATTGCCGCGATTCCCAGCGCAAGGGGGAACTGCGACGGACGAGGTCAGCCAGGATGATTGAACGATCTCTCCTGGCCTTAAATCCAGGAATTTATTGAACAACTTCAGAGCAGCCAATGCCTGTAGCTCCGGAGGGGTCTCCCTGCAGGCAATGTCCTCGAGTTGTTCCCTGTCAACGCTGTCAACTTTATTTGTGATGTCTACAAATTGTCTGGGCCGTATCTTGCGATGCTCCATGACAGCCGACACCTTGTACCTGGGCGCGGGAGATCTGCGCATGGGTTTTGTTTGGGCTTTCCTCCAGGAAAGCTCCCTTTACCATCGGAAAGTGGGCGCGTGCCGCAGCCGGGCAGCCGAGCCCTCAAATCTCCGGCAAGTGAGATGGAAACGGTGATTCAGCGCAGCACGAGGAGGAAATGCACACCCACCCCTAACCAACACCCGCTGGGCCCACAGACCTTCCTCCCCACACCCCACTCACACCAGCCCTCTCGTTAACCCTGCTCAGACCTTTCCCCAGGGCTGTGTTTCGTCCCTCCCCAGCTGAGCATCTGCATTAGAGCACGGCACGGAAAACAGAGGAGCATCCTGCAAGCGGGGTGCTGCCGGGTGTTTGCAAGGGTGGCCGGGAGGCATAGCTCAGCAGCTGGGTACAGCATATCCTGGATCAAACACCCACTCCTTTCCTGGTACCAAACCCACCTTTTCTTACCTTAAACCACCCCAGCGGAGGCAGCCAGCAAAGTGACTCCCCAGTGCCAGTGCTGCTCTAGAGGTGGGGATAACGTGCATGCAGACATGCATGCGCAGACGTGCATGCACACACATGCATGCACACGCAAGCACGTGCACACACAGGCACGCACACCTGTGCACACCCACACGCACACCCACATGCACACCCATGCACACATGCACAGCTGCATGTGTCACTGCAGCCTCCCGCTCCCGCAGCGCGGGAGCCTGCAGGCTGCGAGACGAAGCCGTGCTCCCTGGGGCCGTGGGAGCTGGGTACCACGATGCTGCTGTCACGCGAAGGGAGAGACAGAACAGCAGCACGAGAGGGAGATGGAGATAAAAGGATGGCGGCAAGGAGGAAAACATGTTGTTCCTTAATTGAACTGGAGGAGGTGGGGGAAGGCAGCCGATACCTTCTGCAGCCCTCGGTGCAGTAACACTGGGACGGAGCGCTCTGCCTCCCTCTGCTCAGGCAGGCGTTTGGGGGCTGCTTCTGGTTGACTTTCAGGCAGGCAGCCTTTGGCAGTGGAAAAAAGGAGCAAAATCAGAGCTCTGCGTCACATGCAGTGCTCTCCCATCCACCGCTTCTCGAGTGTGCTCTGATTTCTTTTTAAAAATGAATCCCATCTTTTTGCTTAGAGGAGCAAGAAGCGGGCGTCCATCCTGGGTCCAGCTTGAGATGAGCTTGGGTGACTCTCCGAGCCATGACTGAGCTCCTGCGGGTGCTGTTGGCAGCAGGGTGAGGTGCAGAGCCTGGTCTGTGTGCCGGACCTTGGCCATTGCTGCACTCGGCAGCCCTGTCCCCTTCCTCCAGCCCTGACGGTGGGACAGGATCGGTGCAGCCATTCTCTGAGCCCAGGGGAGCTGCACAGCCAAACACAACACTGCAGGCAAACTCTGCACGTCCCAGCCTCGTTGCAGAAGCAGAGGGGAGGCCACTAAATGGTTCCCATGAGGTTTGCAATGGGCTGAATCACTCCTGGACTGGGGACAAGGCAGCCAGAGGCTGGGCAAACTGCCACACACAGCCAAGGATCGGGGTTTCCCTGGAGTAAGGACTTGAAGGCAGAGAAGCCTCGTATAAAAGCTTTCAAATACAATTGTTCAATAACAAAAGTCCCTTTTGGCTGAGAAAGACTTGGGGACGTTCCTGCTCTTTGGATTGGGGTCCCTCTTGCCACCAGGCTGAGTGAGGTTGGAAATCCAGAAAGAACAAATATTTTGGCCTGGGCTCACATCAATGCCCATCTTCAGCCTTTTCATCCCTCCCTTAGCAATACACAGACCTTAGCAATACGCAGCTTGATCCCCTCTGGTCTGCGCTGGGGACTCCGGGTGCTGTCATACTATGGCTGTTTTGTACTCCTTTGGGGAGGGGGAAAAAAAAGCGCTCCCGAAGTGTAAAATACCGATGACTTTGGTACTTTGTACGAGGCTGCTGTAGCTTAGGTGAGAACAAAGGAGCCGGATTGTTTGCCTCCAGGATGGGAGAGCAGAGCTTGCAGCGGCAGTGACTCAGAAAAGGATTTAGGGGTCATGGGTGTATAACTCCCTCATCATGAGCTCCCAGCGCAGAGCTGCGGGAAAAAGAGTAGTTGATGTGATTCTTGATTGAACTTTAAAAAAAAAAGAAAAGGAAAGAAAAGCTGAGAAGTGCTCTTGAGTCTGTACAATGTGCGGGGGAATATGGTCGAGTTAATCTGCCCGGCCGCTGGGGCCAGCCCTGCTCACCGCGCCGGCTGGACCGAAAGGGTAAAGGGGCTTCGATGGTGGTGGGAGGCGAGTGCTGGGGTGGGAGGCTCAGGGTCCCCGAGGAGAGGTTGGAGAGCGCTGGTGCAGAGGAATTGAACTCCTCTGTGTGTATTGGGCTGGAAACGGAGCCTACAGCCTGTCAAGCAAAATGCTGGAGAAGTCCTAATTGCTGGAAGCTGAAGGCAACCTTGGAGGAGGACACACTGCAGGGCAGCGAGGGCTGACAGAGAGCAAGGGACCAGGGATTTACTGTTCCTCAGAGCCTCCAAAATGAGATTTGGTATTGCTACAAACCAGAGGCTTTAATTCAGCTGCTGGAGGAGAAAAATAGCTGCAGCGTATGCATTTGGGAGGAGCAGGGGAGAGAGTCATGGTGGCCCTTCCTGACCTTAATTCATAAATCCCCCCCGCTCCTGCCCTCAGAGAGAAGGCCGTCCCGCTCTGCCCTCAAGATGTTGGTAACACTCAGAGCTCTGTGGCAAGGCTGTGACTATAACTTATCCTGAGCCTCAGCCAGTTGTCTGCAGGAGTCGAGAAGAAATGATTTCTCAGGCGCACATCTGGCCAGCTGTGCTCCCAGGTGCTCCGAATCGCAGTGGGGTGGGAGGTGGGACCCTGGATGGGCAGCAAGCACGGCGATGGGGGTGTAGGCTCTCCTTCCTGAGACACACTCGCCCGCCAAGTCTCCCTGAAGCGCTTGATCTGATTAGCAGATTAAGGATCAGGAAGGAATTTTCCACATGTCAGTCTGGCAGGAACCACGGAGATTTCTGCTTTCCTCTGTATCATGGAGTGGAAAACATCTGGGCATATCAATTACCCGTGACTGCATGAGACATGAGCATCAGTAACGCCTCGGGCTGCCTGAGACAGATCCCCAGGGGACATGCACAGCCCCTGAGCTGACTTTGGGGCCCATCGCCCTGGACCCACGTGGGGCTGGGGTGGCGATGCACCATCCACAGCACCTGGACTGGGTTGCAGGTGGCTCACAGGACTGAAAAGTGCGGAAATAACCCCTAGGACTGAAGTCATTAAGTCTAACTGGGGTTACTGGGCTCTTCCTTAAGGCTGTGGTTTGACTTCATGGATCCTGATTGCACTAATTGGCTTTAATTGCCCTGAGCAGCCTCACCTTGGAACCCCATCCACTCACCCAGGAGTGCTATTTAAGCCCAGGATGGGCTGTGGTGGAGATGTGTTCCTTTCCAGCCTTGGTTCTTCTATAGATCTTCTGTTGTCCTGTTTCTAGCCTCATCTCCTGCCTTTCCAGACCCTGGAGCTTCTTCTAGAAATGGCTATCACCATGCTCAGGTACCCCATAACATGTCCTGTGTGTTTGTGTGCAAACAGGGATAAATTGGCCTTAATATTCCCAGTTCCCCCCAGCCCATGTGAGCGCTCACCTGCTTTTGGTCGTGGTGCTTCTGCGTCACTCATCTCATAGCTCAATGAGCACTGACAAACACGTAAAGCAAGGAATGAGCTAAAATTCCAAATCACCACTCAGAATAAAATGTAACTTGTTGGAAAATGTCAACATGGCTGTTTTGACAGACTTCTTTCTTCTAAGCAGAAGACTCATCAAAATCAGCCCTCTCTCTGCAAACACCTCTTCTGCTTTTTTCCCCAAATAGAAGGGCTTCATTGCAACAACTCCTGACCCAACTTTCTCCTTGTCCTGCCAATGTCCTACCACCTCTGCTCGGGCCTCTTGAGCTCAGACCTTTCTCCTTCCAAGAGCCAAAAATTCAGCTTCAAACTAAAACTTTGACTCATGGGGAGGAACCTCCTTTGTATGCTGGAGGGGATAAAAGCCAAGCAGAGCCCCTGGGGTCCCCCTGACCAAAGAAGAGGAGCTGCTTGTGCAGGGTGGGGATCTCCAGCTGCTTCCCAGCCTGCAGCTTTCATCTCCTGGTTATTCCCTCCCCTGCCACCCGCCCCCTTCCATGCCAGCCTCCTGCTCTTAATTACGTTGTAGAAAAGTCTCACAACTCAGTGATTCAAGGTGGCATTTGAGAGAAATGATTCCCTTTAGCATAGCTGACAGCTAATTTGTGTAAAGTTTAATTACAGCTAGCATTAATTAACTGGCAGTGTGTTGCGATACTAAAGCATGACCATCTGTTCTTTAAACTGCCTCCCCCAAATTTCAGCCCTAATAATTTCGGTGCCGAGGTGGTTGCTCCGGTGGACCCAGTGTAACCTCAGCCATTATGGGAAGGTGTCACCCACCGTCGGTGAGGGAGCACCAAGCGCTGCGGGGTGAATCATGGCTTCAAGTACTGCTGCCATGTAGGGATCAACTTTGGAGAATGTGGCTTTGGAGTCCATGTGCTTCCCTGCAATGTTGCCTCCTGTATTACTTAAGTGGAGGGTCAGCTCTTGCCTTCCTGCAGTGTTGCTGCAGAGGGGGCTCCGTCACTTGGGCTGGCCCAGCAGTGTGTGCCAGCGCCCTGCACGGTATGGCACTCTGTGGGAGCATTTTGCTTTTACCGTATAGGGGAATGTGTGGCCACATGAGATAGGAGGGTTGGGAGAAAAGCTCCGAAGCAGCCGTTTGCTGCCCTGCTGCAGGACAGGTCTGCGCCAACACTGCCGAAGGTGCACCAACATCCTCGCTTCTGTAAAAGCAAAGTTGGTACTTTTTCCAGCCTGAAAGGAGGACTTGAGTGTCTGCATACAAGTGCTCAGGTTGTGTCCCATAAGGTGGGCTTGCAGTTGTTCCTGGCTTCAGGCTGTCCATCCCCTGTGTGGAGACGTGAATGGCCTTAGCATGTAACCAGCAAAAAACAAGCACTGGGAGCTTGTTTTGGCATATTCTGCCAGAGGCTGCTGTCTGGAGGCATATTTAGTGCCAGGAGGCGAGTGGCACTGAGCACTGGGTGCATACAGGTTGCAGTGGGCTACAGCAAATCAGCCCAGCTCATCCTTCAGACAGCGAGGAAACCCCCCGGGTGAAATGGAGATGAGGGCAAAACTAGGCAACCAAATGCCCCAGAGCTCTGCCCTCAGTAAATCCTCAGTGAGCTGCTTTGATCTCATCATGTAAATCCAGACGAAAACAAATACATATCCAGTGAGAGATGAGCTCGTCCTCCAGGCTCTTGGCCAAGCCTTCGGCTTGAGGGCTTTGAACAGGGCTCGGCAGCTGCTGGTGGGAAGAATTCCTTCGGTCAAACTGCAGTTCCCAGCTTGTCTCAGCTGCTGGTTTCAGGGCTGAATGGAACCTTTTCTCCCAGTCCCCCAAATTTGGAGGTAACTTAGTCCCTGAGCTCAACACTGTGACTTGGGTCCAGCCTTTTCTGTCCCGAGGAGTTGAGTTCTGCCTCTGTGCTGGCTCATGGATTGAATGGGGCTTGCTTGGTGCTGGCAATGGAGCCTCTCTGGTGGCCCCTCACAGGGAGGTTCAAAGCTGGTGAGCAGGTTTCGGCAGGGAGCTGATGGGCCAGGGGAGGCCTGTGTGCTGCAGGGAGGGAGGATGGCTTGGGATACAGGAGCCTGGGATTTAGGCGATTCAGGCTCTCATCCCTGCTCTGACGAGAGCAGCCTGTCTGAGCTTGCTTGAATGAAACCCATGGGGGACGCTGGGACTGAGGCTCTGCTGCCAACCCAAGTGAAATCCCAGCTTCTTCATCTCTGCTACTTCCACCAAATTCCTTGGGCGCAGTTTTTTTTCGATGACAGGAGACATGCGGCGTGTAACATGCTGACAGACGTGGCTGCCATCCATGCTGTAACCAAACGTGAGGAGGGATGAGCTAGCCTTGGGGATAGGAAAGGGTAAAACCTTGACTTTGCTGATGTCAGTGGGAATCCTCCATGGACTCCCAGGTGGGAGCGAGGGTGAAATCCCACCTCCTAGAAGCTGTCTACAGCTCTCCTTCCACCCTCTTGTAATAAGAGCTTAAATCATGGATGCATGCAGTCACGTTAGCCCAGGATGGGGAGTTACAGTGCCTGGCTGCCTGCAAGCTCCCTGCCTGCTGTGGATGCAGAGTGAAATATTAGCTTAACCTCCCGCGACAGTCGTTTTACACTAATTCATTTCACCATACAAGTGCACTGGTGATTCCTGCAGCTCAGCTGATGAGAGACAACTCAGAGCTCTGCTTTTTGTACTGCTTTCCCCCAAAAAAGTCCCTGTTTTGCCAGCCGTGCTGCAAACCAGACCTTGCTAGCATGCCCTGCTGCAAACCAGACCTCGCTAGCACGCAGCCGTGCTAACCAAGCTGTTTTACGTTGATGCCTGCTGCCGACATCCCATGGGCACTCCTTGCTTGCAAGCCTGGGATATATTCCCCTTGAGCCATACGATTGCACAGACTCGTTAGGCTGATGTGCCTGGATACAGGGCAGCGCTGGGGAGGCTGCAGCGAGTACAGCGCAGGGTGATTCCCCAGGGTGAAGGGGATGGTGCATCCCCGGCTTTGCTCCTAAGGACTCCCCTGCTTGGAGGGGTCAGAACCGGGCTGCAGCAGGGAAAGTCTCTCTCCCTGTGCAGTGATGGGGGTTGTGGACAGACCTCTGGCAAGCAAGAGTGTTAATTAAACAAATGTTTGCTAGTGTATAAGGTGTCTTTATGCAAAAAGGTTGTGGTTCTACATGGAGTGCATCTTGTTACTGCTGTAATGAGCTGCAAGTGGGGAGGGGGAGGCAGAGCTCTGAGTGGGTGCTGTGGCTGTGGCCTGGTGGGACCCAGGAGAGGATGGGTGGTTCAGTAGCTTTGCAGAGTCCCACATCAAGGGGAAAACCAGCACGGCTGGCTGAGAGGCACCCAAAGCTCAAATGCTTTGGAGCCATCCATCCTGATCATGCCACCATCTCTGAAGTCTCGGGCTGCCTGTGCATCCGCTCACCTCCCAGTGAAATGGGGAAGAAGGGAAGGGGTAAATTCAGCCCTGGAGGAGTGTGGGCAGGGATTCTCACCTTGGCTGTTTGCAATTAGTTTAATGAAGTGGTTTGTGTGATATTGTTGCCCTCTATTGGACCCAGCCTGAACGGCTCGGTCAGTGCTGATGTGCCCACGTTAGGTGGGGAAGGGTCTGGGGATTTTCCCCAGCTTTGAGATGGGAGCAATGCTTCCCCAGTTAATCGCGTTGGGGCTCCTTGCAGAGGGAGTTTTTGCCCAGAGCTATTGTGAGCAAAGAGCCAGAGCTAATGCCAGACGGAGGTAATGAGCCTTGCTGTGGACTTCAGTGGAATTTGGATCAGACCATTTGCAGTCTCTGGGGATAAGTCGGTTCTGTGTCGCCTTAGTGATGGGCTGGAAATGCGCCCAAGTTATTTACAGAGAGGCTTGCAACTCAAAGGGACTCATCTTAACTCCCCCCGGCTGCTGCCCTTTTTCAGAGCAAAAGAGCTGCTTTGGGGTGGCAATGCCTAATGTAAGATGCTCCTTTGAGCATCCTACGTCTGCTGGTGGGGACTGCAGAAAAGCCAGGAGTCCTGGCCAGGTTTCCCAGGTGGTATGGACCCACCAGGATCACTGCAGGGGCCCAGAGCTGGATGGGAGATGTGCAGGCACCGCTTTCATTTCTTCACCGACCTGCTTTAGGCCAGACTCTTGCTCTCCACCGCAGACGCTGGGAGTGAGCGTGGGGTGGGTCTGGCTCATGCCTGGGGGTGGTGCTGATTCTGGGGGGACCAAGGCACTGAGGGAGGCTTAGGCTGGGTGTCCCCTGCAGGCTGTGACATTGATGGAGGCATTCAGCAGAGCAGGTTCCCCTCCACTAGTGCTGTGGCTCCCAGGTGGTGCAGTGTCCCTGGGCTGGCTGAGGCTCGGACACGGGGGTTTTTCTCAAGCCCATGGCAGCCCATTTCAGTGCGGTGCCCAATGAAGATAAAAGCCTCTTTAGCAGATTGATTCGATATTGTTTTTGAACTCCTTCCCAGCGCGGAGAAGCGGTGGCTCACTTGCCAATGACAGGGCCCCACACGTTGAGCGTGGCAGGGCTAAATGGCTGCCAGACAGGACCTGCAAGGTGCAGGCAGGACCAAGCTGGTTCCTAAAGCGGTTCCCTTCTCCCCATCTCTCCCTTGGCTGGCTGCTCCTGCACTGTCACGTCACACCAGCGGGACGCTGAGGGGTTACAGCACAACTTGGCAGTGCTGCTCTGGAATAGAAATGCCCTGTGGAGCTGGGGAAGCTGTACTACCCCAAAAGCAAAGGCACCAAAATAAACAGCGTCTCCCTGAACGCTAAACATACAGAACTAGAAATGGCTTGCTTTTCTTTCTTTTAACTGAGCACAAGTAGGGAGAGTTGGAATAGCTGGGAGTGTTATAAATGATGACATGCTTTTGAACTAGCAGCTGGGTGAATGTCTCATCCCACACTGTCTATGTTCATGCTCCCCTGTCATCTGCTTGCGAGGGCTAATAGAGATAAAACAATCCAAGGATGGATTTCCAGGCGGAACAGTTCTGCCAGGTGTCTCCTCATGCTGCTGGAGCAAGGGGCTTTAAAAAAAAAAAAGAGAGAGGTCACAGTGCCAGTATCTATCTGGTGAAGTCGAGGGAGTTACGCCTGGGGTAAATCCGAGGTCTTGGGAAGGAGGAAATGGTTGGCTTGACCTCATGTGGCAAAAGAACATGCCGTCATCAAAGCCTCACAAATTCTGCCCCAAAGAGGCATGGAAAATGTATGGCTTGTGTCGGAGGGTGAGCTCGGGCGCTGACAGATGGCTTTGCAGTGCTGCGGTCCCGCCTGGCTGGAACGACCATCCGTGGCTACAGAAACATTGTTTGCTTTGTGTCTCACAAAGGCCTTTTTAAAGACTTGAATAAATATTTGCATGATGATGCTCCTTGGGCACCACACACCTGCTCTAATTAGATATAATTTGTTTCATGGAGCTCTTACTCCTGCAGTGGGAATCTCGACTGTGGGTGCAGACACGGGACCCCATCAAGTCTGTCTGGTTCTGCCTTTGCACTACTGGCTGAACCCCAAGTGCTCCCAGGACCACTGCCCGAAATAATCTTTCGGGCCACACTGGGAAGGACTTTGGGGAGGCTCAGTAAAACAGCTTGGTTGTAAACCTCTGACCAGAGGAGTCAAGGCTGAATGAACAGCTTGGTTTTGTTACCTTCCATAGCTAAAGAAATATTGGGGCAGAGCTGTCTCTGTCAGTCTCTAGGTCCCGTGTCCTGGCACGCTGCTCATCACCAGGCAGTGAATTTGCCAGGGGAAAATTACTGATTTTACTGGGACCTGAGGATGCTCAGCCCCTGGCAGGGCTGCTGGATGACACTGGTTGCACTGTCACCATGGGGGAAGGCAGTTAGTTCAAGCCTGTGAAAAGCAGTGTAAAGATGCCAGGAGGTAAATGGATCAAGAAAACAGGGCAAAGCAAGACATAGCTCAGCGTTGGGTTCTGCACAGGGAAAGCCAAAGCAGTGGTGAGCAGCGAGGCTGTGGTGGTGCAGGGTGCTGGAGTGGCAGGGGAGTGCCCAGCTGTCACAGCAGCATTGGGCAGTGCTATTTAGACCAGAGCTTTCCTGGAAAGGTCAGGTTAAGACCTGACCTATATAAGCTCTGGCTTATATATATTTCATTGACCAAAGCAAATGCATCTCATACACTAATTAAATGCGTATCACTCAGCCAGTGCTATTGCTAGGGTTACTTTTCTTGCTCCAGTGATGAATATGGTCAATTAAATCAACAGTATTTCTTTTTTTGCATTCATTTTCTCTCTCCATCACATGCTTGAAGGAGAGCAAAACCAAGCTAATAGGGGAAAGGGTTTTCAAGCCTGATGGGTAAAATGCTTGGAGTCTCTCCCTTTGGACTGCGGGGCTCTGGTAAGGCTCTTGGTGCTAGAGATGGATGCTGCTCTGTGTGTGCTTTCTTCCCCCTTTCTCCTCTTAATCAACATGTCCATCTTAAACTTTGTGTTAGCCTGCCTCCAGTCTCCCTGTGTGATTTCTACCTACTGACCTTCAATTTAGCTCTGCGCTGGCCCATGGTGCGTCTCCTCACAGTGATGCACAGGAGCTGCACACCCTGTCCTGTAACACAGATGGGCTGAGAGCATGTGGCCCCTGTAATCGTGGGTGCTGTCACTTGTTCTGATGGAGCCAGGGCTTCCCACAGCCCCAGACTTGAAGTTTAATGAGGTTGAGCCCTTAAGGATAATTTTTGCTGTCCATCTGCAGAGGGTGGATGATTTTCCTTAGAAGGTCTTAAAGTGTCAGAGGGAAGAATTGGAAAGATGATGAGGTTTCATCATATGAAGAAGTGTATAAAAGATGCTGTTCCTGTTAGATCAGCAGTGTTAGACCAGCTCTGTGCTGCTCAGGTAGTCTGGATGGATGCACCGCTCCTCTGCTTACCTGGTAAATGCTGTGCTGATGAGTGAGGCCAGAGCTACTTATCAAAACCAGTCAGGACTCCAGTTAATTAAGGCAGTTAGGGCCAGGTCAGGCTTTTTCCCCTCTTTCCCCCAGCGTTGTGGCAGAGGGGCATAAAGGTCAGGAGAAAAAAATTGGCTCAGATCTCAACCCTTAGACTACTATAGTAGTTTACACTTAGTCAATAAACAGGAGTAGTAAGGAGACACTTTGTGGAAAGGGTAAAGAGGGAGTCTTGGATGTGCCCCCATTATCCAAGCATCTCTGTTCCCTACTTATAAAGTGGTTATTTCTTATCCACATTCCCCTGCTTTCTCTCTTAGGAGACTCTTGTGTTTCATTCACACAGAAATAAGCTGCATCAGACACATTTTCTCAAGTTCCTGGTCCTCTTCTTCCCTCCTTGTATTGGGCAAGCTCGGTGCTGGCAGTGGGGCTAGGTGCCCTCTCTGGGCATGGGAGGGCAGGGTAGCTCTCCTGCAGATGGGGCACGGGCAGTGAAAGCACAGAATAGGCTTCTGAGAGGTAATGTTGCTGCTTCTCCTCTACAAAGCCTTTTCAAGGCCTGCTTCCTTCTCTCTGGCTGTTTCTCAGTTCCAGACTCTCAGCCTTCTCTACAGAGCCATTCACACCCCCTGATTCCTGGGAGAGAAAGACACTTGCCTGAGTCAGCAGAAGACAAGATTTTAATTTTTTTTTTTCTTTAGGATCACTGTCACATACTGGTCTTGGCTCTTCAGGCAGGAGACGCCTCTATGGAGGATGTTTCCCAACACCTACAATGCCAGGCCAGCGATACATATGTTCTCTCCTTCCCAGTGCTACTGTGGCTAGTGGGATCTGGCACTGGGGAGAGTTTTCATCCTGTTGATATATCATTTCTTAAATTTCTGGAGTAGCATCTCTGCTGATTTCAAGAGAGGGGAGAGATTTGCGGGGAAAGAATATTTTTGGGTCAGGGAAGGAGTCTTGTACCTGATCGCGCCTCATCTCTTTAAGTGAGGTGTGGAATCAATCTTTGTGATTAAGCGAGAGAGCAGGTAGCTTGAAGCCTCTGAGACTTTGCAGTCTGCTCAGGTCTTGGTGCAGATGCAATGGGAAGAGCTGGATCTTTATTTTCCAAGTATGCTTGAAAGGGAAAAGTACCAAAGAGCAGAATTGTTCTAGTGCAAAAGCAAACACAGAGCAAAGATGTGATCTCTTCTGATAACAAAAAGGAATAGAAGCAACAGCAGAGCTGTATGTTGCTGCTTGCTACCTCAGCAGGGGACTGTCATGTATTTCCATCAGAGTAAGGTGTTAGTGTTCCTGGTATGGGCTTGACCGCTGGCTGTTCAGGCCCAGCATTGCCAGCTGTAAGCATCTGTGCTGCTGCAGCAGTGTGTGCAACCAGAGGCTGTGTGTGAGCTCAGAGCTGCTATACTAGCAGCGGATTTGGTGAGTCAAGCTACTTTTTTTTCAAAGCACTGATCCCATTTCCTTGTACTATTAAGTAGCTTCAATCCATCTTACTGCATTACAGAAACTCTGTTGATTGTTCTACTGTAGTGACTAATAATCAGCCGTACTCTGCAGATTACCCCAGAGAGCTGGATGCCTGGCTTAGCTGTACCAGGCTTCCTGTGTGCAAAGATACCTCAGGGTAACCTGATTTGTTAAGGCATACATGAAGCTTTCCATGAGCAGAAGAGAAAGGAGAGCATCATGGGGTGTGGACAAGAGGCAGAAGGGGATAAGGAGATGGGTTGGTGGGAGAGAAAACTGGGCATCAGAATCTGGGGTGGGAAAACCTGAGGTGGAAAAGGAGGAAGCTGAGAAATAGACTGGATGAAGGAAGAACAGTTAGGTCCTAAGAGCTCTTAAGGGACAACTGTATGTCCCCATGGGCTCAAGATGTTTCGGGAAGAACAGGGAGTTAGGTAGCGAAGCTGCTTGTGCCTAAAGCACCTAGGCCCACTGCTCCT
The DNA here is from genome assembly GCF_000690835.1 of Fulmarus glacialis. Taxonomy (NCBI): domain Eukaryota; kingdom Metazoa; phylum Chordata; class Aves; order Procellariiformes; family Procellariidae; genus Fulmarus; species Fulmarus glacialis. The sequence goes on along the minus strand of NW_009233032.1, from coordinate 118,454 downwards.
GCACGAGCCCTGGGAGCAAGATGGAGCTCAGCTGCAGAGCCAGCCCCCATCCCTGCTGCCAGGGGGATGGGCAGCCTGCACGCCAGGCTCAAAGTGGCGGTGGGCACGGGGGTCTGTAAGGAAGGTTCTTTCGGTGAAAAGAAATCGTGGCCTGAGTAATGCCTACCTTGCAAGAAAACTCCTGCAATACAATGGCATGGGAGGTAGGCAGTATGGCCCAAGGAAGGAAGGTTTCCATGCATATTGCAGCCTTTGGGTAGCAGAGACTCCTGGCCCTGTGGGCAGACACGTTCTGTCCTTCATCTCCATCCCACATGGATTTTTGGAGATCAAAGGTAAGGCTCTCTGCTGCTGTAATGCTATTGTTGTCAATCGAGTTGTGCCACAGGGAAGCTGGTGCTCTCCTCTTAATTACAGTAGGTATTAAACTTGAGTCTTCAAGGTTGAAATGCTTACCTTTGGCCTGTGCAGGATCTAGAGATCACTTAAATCTCACTTAAACCCTCAAAGTAGTTCTTTAAATGTTGTTGCCAAGGCTTAGTGCTGGCTCTTTGCATGGGGAAAATGTCTCCACTGGACAGTTGCCTGTAGGCTGCACGCGGGGTAATCAGCCACCCTAATTGCTCCTGGTGATCTTCAGCATTGACGTTCTGGTGGTGAAGTCAATAGTTCCTAGTGCTGGGTCATCAGCTGCTTCCCTCTGGGTCACAGTCCAGTGACTCTCCCAGCAATATACTGAACCATGTTTGTGCAGAAAAAGTCTGCAATAAAATGTGCAAGAAACTGCAAAGAACCCCCTGATTAATGAGATCTGCAAGTCATTCTTTGAGGCTGTGCCGGAACCTGGTTATTGCTTAATAGAGTATGTGCAGTGGAGCTTGGTTTATGGGGTAGGAGCATGCTAAAAGCAGGAGGGCTCCTGGCAGCTCATTTAAGCACAATGTTTGGGTGCTCCCCCAAGGTGGAGATATCAGTGGAGGTTCACCCCACATGGGTTGTACTGGTGCTTCCAGCCAGCACTGGTGCTCTGATCAAAAATGCCCATGTTGGATCATCCTTGGCTCTTCCCTCATTAGGGCTTTCTGATGGGTTCATTAGGGCTTTGGCTGCCCCTCCAAGCTGTTCCTGGCTGGACCCATGAGACTGCATTTGCCTTCCCCCTCACCCCCAGTTAATCTTTTTCTGCACAGTGTTTGTCTAAAATATTTCTAGTTATCCTTTTTCTGGCATGACTTTGAAACTCTGCAGATACTGTTTCCCTTCTGCTTGAGCTCTGGGACATAGAGAAATCAGGGCTTCTTTCCCAGCAGCTACTGTCTTCTCATCTTTTGCCTCCTCTGTGTGGTTTGGTGACAATTAAATTCACTGCCATTTTACAGCATCTCTGCAGAAGCCATGAATCCTCCTGTAAGATTTGCCCGTACCACCTCCCAGCATGGCCTTTCCCAGACCTTATCCACCTGTGCTTCCCTTAACTTCTCTCCTGGTTCACAACCAAACCGCAGCAGTGTTGAACTGGGACAGCCATGTCCCCGAGCTGCTGTAGGATATACAGCTCCATCACTGCCTGCACGGTCAACAGCTCTGCCCCAGCAGGACTCAGACCCCTCACCCTCCTTTTCTCTCTTGTGTATTGTCTGTGGTAGTTTATTTTAAACGCTGGGATCGTGCTACCTCCAGAAGTTAATAATCCTCATTTAGGCTACGAGGGCTGCATGTCCCACCCTGGCAATAAGCTAACCTCGCTGTGTTAGGAGTGCCATTAATGCTGGTGGAGGGCAGTGGATCTGACAGCTGTAGGGCTGGAGGTCAGGTTCACTGTGGCGCACATCTCAGATTTTTCAGTGCAATAGGCTTTGATAACATTAAATGGAGTGAAGAGCTTCTCTCTTACCCAGATTCTGTTCCTTTTTTCTTGCCTTTTTAAATTAAGGCAATGCAGTGTTGTGTTGTAAGAACGATCTATTCTTCTACTGACCCATTTCAGTAAAAGTTCAGCCCATCTAGAGCATGTGCTGCTTTTGAAGATGGAAAGAAATTCATAGATATTAAGGGCACTATGATCAGCTCATCTCCCCTCATGCCTAACACAGCCCAGAGAATTCCCCCAGGACTCTCCTCTTGAGCCCAGCACTCTGCAGCTGGATGACACCTTGGCTTTTTGTGTGATTACCCAGAATCATCTCGGCGTCTTGTTCAATCACTTCTCCATCATCAGTAGGATGCGAGACACTTGCTGTGGGAGACAGCAGCCTGGTTTTGGCCCACCATGCCACTAGCACGCTGAAAATACTGGCTCTTCAACCTGCCCCCTGCACGCTTGCAGCATCTGTGCTTTTTCAGACCTTGGTTGAGGGAGAATGAGGGCAGTGAGAGTGTGCTGAGACAGGAGCTGGGAGTGCTGCCGACATCTTTCCTTTTATTCCTTCCCTTTGAGGACCTGGGGTTGCCTATCTCAGTGGGGGCTATGGACCCAGGGGAGCTTTCAGGTCAGCTCCAGATGCTCAGCAGTGGATGAAGGGGAAGACATTTGTGCAGCTCAGCTAAACCAGCCCTGTCTCCTTCCAAGTTGCTGACAGAAGAGTTGCCTCCAGAAGGCAATTAAAGGCACCTAAATGAGCTTCCTGCTGCTAATCACCATCCAAAGGACCTGTCTCCTTCCTCAGATGGAGACAACTGCCTTTACCTTCTCAGACACCCCAAGGGGCCTTGTTCTGCAATAGAAGTGATTTATGGCTCTCAGGAGGGTGCACACCCTGCAGAGGAGGGTAGTTTTCTTGTGAGCTGACTTAAAAATCATTTTTCCCCATTTGTTCCACAAATGAAATGAAACAGCTCCATCTGAGGACTTGCAGAAAGACTTGTTTCCATCAAGTCCTTGGAAATGCTGTCATGTTTCATTCCAGGTTTGAAACTTTTCCGCTACCAAAAAAAATTTCAGAAACTGCAGTTTTCTCCCTTCCTCCCGCCTGAAGCTGTCTGGGTTTCCCTGGAGCAGGAGTGATCAATTCAGGCCCACCTTGTCAATGGCCATCATCCCTAGCCCGTTCTAAGATATGGATATCTTAAAGATACTTAAGTAATCTAGGTGCTGTTATTTTCAAAAGTCACCAAGGCTTCTGTGTTGCAGAGATCATGCTTCTCAGTTTTGGAGCATGATGATTTCAGACAGTATCTTCTAAACTTCTGGCCTTTTGAGTCTTAATGTAATCACTCAAAAGGAAAATACTCCACAGCATTAGTCTTATTTGCTGGCCATATTGTGTCATCTTGTTGCATGGTCCTAATAGAGTGATCTGATGACAGCCCACTTCTTCGATACTGCCCATAAGAAATAGGATGGTTTATATTTCTAGGAGAGCCTTTGATTTGGGAGTTTAGCCTTTGTACAGCTGTGCAGGTTTGACGTCTTGGTCACAGAATGTTAGGGCTGTTCACTTCCTTAATTTTTGGCATTTACTACAGAGGTTTTATGCCTTTCTTTTATATGAGATCAAATGCTAATAGCAGTTTTGTGAGTGTTTCCAGCTCTGTATCCACATATGCAGTTTGGGACTTGGCTGGCTGCCCCATCCACAGTGGGTGTTAGAGCCACCCGTACCAGCCTGGGGAGCTAGCACTGATTTCTACTCGTGCTCTCGCTTTAAGCAGGATTGGAAATGTATTCGGAGGCTGCCCAAATAATAAGACTATCTGGTGTATCTAGAGAGAAGATGATGATCTATTTGCATCATGTTAGTACATAAATCCAGCTCCCCTTAAGGTGCTTAGGCACATTTGGATAATGACCTGGAACAACCTAGGTAGCAGGAGGTTACATGTACCTGTCACGTCAGCCTCTGTGAGCATGTGAGATTGCCAGCCAGCAGGCAAAAGCAGCCAATTACACCATGCTCAGAAGCGTTTCATTCTCTCTTTTCCATCCACCCAGGACCACAAAGCGAATCCTGCTGTAAAGACCTCTACCTCCTGCTGGCATCACCTCCTGTCTGAGGAGATAGTGTTTAAAGTGCCCTCAATATTTGCAGCGCTGTTTTTCTGCCAGTGAAGGCCATGCTGTCCTCTGCAGTGGACTGTACTGAGCCACCCAACGTGTGGGGACAATGTGTGTCAGTGCAGTGGGTGATGAGGAGGTGCTGGGGGCTTGTGGGCTCTGTTTTTACTGCTGATGAGGGGGGAGTTGCCTCATCTTTATGCTTTAGTACCCCATATTTTTTTTTCTCCTCTCTACTTGTCAGGCTAGGAAATGGTTCCTGCTGGCTGCAACGCACAGGGGACAGTTCTCACCATTTCTGGGCACTCCCCTTGGGTAACACTGAAAAGCAAGATTCAGTATGTTTATGTGTGTGCCTGTGTGTCCATGCACATGTATTTTGGGAGGGAATTGAGGAAGCATCCTAGCAGATGTCAACCAGCTCTCATACCAAATGTTCTTAAATCCCTGCTTCCCTCCTCCTTTTTGCTTCTCCCCTGTTGCTCTGGCTCAAGGAGTTTTTGATATTTCCAGCTGAGATTTCATGCCTTTCTTTTATTGTGGGGACCAGGGGGGGGCAGCCAAAACTGCAGCGTTAATTGCTTCCCAATAAAAGCTAGCCTGGAGCAAGAGCTGAAGGAAAGCACAGGGGAGATTTTCCTTGGTTTAATGATAACTTATCCCTGTCACAGCTCAAATGGTGCTTTTCTCCAGTGCATCAAACCCTTCCCCTTCCACTGTGCTTGCATTATATTTCTCCTCTTCAACATATTCATCTTCATGCCCTTCTCTCAATGCATTGTCTTCATGGTCCTGTTCTTCCTCATTCACATCTTCACCAGCCTGCCCATAGGTGTTCACCCCCTGCTTGCAGAAGGGACATGTCTTCTTCCCAGGCTGGGTATTGAACCAGGTGTCAATGCAGGCACTGTGATAAGCATGGGAACAGGACAGGATCTTCAGGCAATCCCCTTCCTTGTACTCTGCCATGCAGATCACACAGGTCTCGTATTTGTCTCCCTGCTTGTATGTGTGCAGCTTTATCTTGCAAGCCCTCTTGTACCAGCTTAAGCCAACCATAACTGAGATAGTGGCAATAATGACGTAGAATATGTCCCTGAAATCTTGCATGGTGAAAGTTTCCTGCAGCATTTTAACGTTGTCTTGACAAGGACTCAAATAGTATTTGGGTGGTAGAAGTCTGATGTATGCCCTCTTCTCGCATTGCAAAGTCCTTTGCAAGTGGAGGGAGACTGACTGTCCGGTAAAGAGTGATGGTATTTTAATCAGCTGCTGGATTTCTTTGTCATCAGCCATCATGGTAATCAGTTGCTCTGAATCCACATTGTACACAACAGCGGTTTGGTATCCAGCCTGCTGGGCGTGAAGGACCTTCTTGACAAAAGAGCAGTCATACCCCTGTATGAGTGCAATATACATCTCGGAGGCCTTTCTTAGTGCTGGAGGATTCTCTATAGCATGGCAAGCATTTGGTGGTATCACCCTCGTTAAATACCCTGTCAGCCCTTCTGCCGGGAGTCGTGGCCCAAAGCATGCAGGCAGGGCTTTATAAGCAACACACTTGGAGCTGTCATTGTAAGCCACGTAACCAAAGACTTCTGCAAAAGCAGTGTTGTAGAAGGCAGTGGCAACCACAAAGTGAAGAAGTTGGAGCCGAAGATTCATGCTGAATGCAGCTGGGTAGCTCAGAATACAAATTTCCAGGCTGGTCCCAAAAGGAAAAGTGTAAGAGACAGTCACAGAGGCACTATCCCACCCAGGTTTTATCACTATGCCATGACTTGGAGCCACAACAGGATGGAGATCAAAACCTGTTTCTGCCCTAGAGGTTTCTGCAGGTTTTCTGTAGGCTTGGAGGTTCCAGGATAGAACTTCTCTCTTTTGTTGTCTCCAGCTGCTAAGCAACACCCTTACATCATCTCTGCAGATCTGTGACATCACCCAGTGACTGTTTCCCAAGGCTGGGTCATGTAACATTACTGCCAACGTGCTTAAACTTCTTCTCCCCTATTCCTTTTTGGTCTGCTCCATGCACATAGCTTCTAGTTTCATCTCCCTCTGGGTACCGATAGGATGCCAACTTCATTCTGCTAATGATGTGCAGGCAGGATAAATGAGCCTCCCCATCAGTTATGTGCCCATTGCAGATTGGAATGCTTCATGCTGGTGGCCAAAGCAATTCCTGGAAAACATGGCAGAGTGGGAACGAGCCATTAGCCTCTGTCTGCTGTTGGGGGGGGGTCGTGTGGCAACTTGGATTGGTCTGGTGAACACGCACTTCTTCCTTAAAATTGTGGTCTTTGAACCAATACCAAGCCAAATAAATTGCTTAGGGTCAAAGGGGTTTCTGTCATTTGAAATAAGTCAAACAGTAACTGTCAGTCCAAAAGGCAGCTAGCAGAATTTGAAAGTTTCTGTTTGCGTGTGTGGCCTCACTCTGCCATCACCCAAACTTCTGAGAGGGCAGATCCACCTTCAAGGTCCCTGAGTGAGCAGCTAGATTTGCTGAAGAGGCTGATAAACCTGGGCTCTTGCTGGGGCTGATTTTGTTGGACTCCTGTCCTACCACAGTGAGAGTGGGTGGTGGATGAGCTTGGGAGAGCTACCATTTTGTATTGGGGCTTTTCACCTTATTTACTTTAAAACCTCAGCTGCTGGAAATCAAATGGCTGAAAAAAGACTTTAGCTTCTAGCTATAAAAACTGATTTTAAAATTCTGGTTATGGTGAAAAAGCTGAAAAAGAAGGGGAAAGCATAAGGCACAAATGTTGTCCCTCCCTCCCAGACTGACAGCAGAAGCTCCCATCTTTCAGGCAATTCCCAACTCATATGGTGACTGCTCGGTGCCCAGAGGAACATCAGCCTGATGGGATGCGATAGCTCTCCTGGCTGTCAGAACGAACTAGGTCTGAATATGCAGTGAACCCAGGTCAGCTCGGAACCACAAATCCCTAAAAACCTGTACCTTTTAACAAACAGCCCTTTTCTATTTAATGATCCACTTGAGAGCAGCCCTGTGGTTTCCAGTGCAGTTGTGCTGGACCTATAGTTAAAAAATCACTTGTGTACTAGGCAACTGATTTGTTACTAGCCCCCTTGGGCTCTTCTTGAGACAGATTTCACTGGGAAAAGAGCTACAGAAAATGTCAGCAGACAGTGTGTGTGTGTGTGTGTGCCAGAGACTCCCAGCAGCTGTGATTTCAAATTGATTTTATTTTCCCCTCATCTAAAGAGTTTTACACTTGCAGGGAGACATTTTGATGCTTTTTTTAAAAAAAAAAAAAAAAGAAAAAAAAACCACCAAGGAAAAGGTTTGGGGAGGGGGGAGAAGCCAAATGCTTTCTAGTAGAATGAGAGATAAAGAAGAAAACGGAGGTACACTGGGAGACCTTTTTGAGAGTGCATTTCTGGCTTGGTCTTATGCTTCTTGTGATGGCATCCATCATCCTAGTGTTCTTTAAAATCTTTGCCCCTTTACTTGCACTCAACGCTCTACTTCTGCCTCCAGATCAAAGCTTTATGTACTGCCAGAGATCTGCTGCTTGCATAAGGGGTAGGTCTGTCTTTGGGGCTGGACAAGGAGCCATGTGTCTGTGTGAGCTGTGACAGATGTGGGACCAAGGAACGATCCCCTTTGTATTCTGTGTGCTGTTATCTCCTGGCTGCTCCAGCACCACCTCTTATATCCTAGAATCGGCAAGGCAGGAGTGAGCAGCTATCCTGGCTTGCTCACCAAAACCCTTGGATAAAAGGAGAAATCAGGTGTTTGCAGTCTCCAACTTGGATCTCAGTAACTCTTAGCAGTAACCCAGAGAGATGTGGGCAAAAGGACAAATCTTCAAGAGAGTTTGGAGGGCAAGGAGGAGGGGAATGGGGTACAGAAAAGGCTCTGGGGAGTGAGGAAAAGCTGAAGTCTGGGTGGGGAGCAGGATACCCATATCCCACCCACAGGCAGTATGAGATAGGAAACCCTAGTCCTTAGCCTCCTTCGAAATCCCTGAATGCTTTTGCAGAAGGAAGGAGAAGAGGGCTGAAGAAGGGCTTTGGCCAAGATGGTCTTTGCTCAAAGAGCCAAAGTGGTGCCCTGTCCGCTCTGGTTCCCTCCCTGCTTTCCATTTGCATCACTGCTGTCTGCCTCCTCCATCATCAGTGCCCTGGAGGCGTTGGCTCCCGCTGGCTGAGGTTAAGCCAAGCATCCCGCCCTGGTGTGGGGCTGTGCCAGGCTGCCTCCAGCCCCATGCTGCATTCATTATAGCCAGCACTGTACTGTCCTCCTCATCCTGCCCTACCCCTGTTATATTCATGTGTTAAATACATTGCAGATGCTCCTGGACGTATTCTTGACCTATTTTCTCCGGAGTCCCTGCAATCTCCTTTGTCAGAATAATTGCAATTTATTTAAATGTCAACAAGCCACACGTGGGAGACAGCAGTTGTGTGCACGAGCAGAGCAGTTATGGGGAACAGGTCCCATTTTACCACTTGAACAAAGATCCAAGCTAGAAGAAAGGAAAAGACCATTTACCTCTATTAACTGATCACTTACCCCACCATTCCCAAAGTCCCTGTGTTCCTTTATACTTCTTCTTTGGGCTAACACTTAGTGCAGGAGCTGGGATATAAAACCAGCTCCTCCTTTTGCTTGTATTCTACAGAAGCATCTGCTCGATCCAGAGGAATTTAATGCTGATTTAGACCCACATAACTGCTAGCAAAATCTAACCCTGGTCCTGCCCAAACAGCTTAAACTGTAACAGAGGTGCAGGGGAGACTGACTTATGTGGACATCATTACAACTCCAACAAAACACGCATTACAGGCTCCAGATCCAGCACTGATTTGACTTAGGGAATAAGTCCAGATGGCTTTTTCCCCTCTGAGGTTTTTGCAGCATGAAAAGAGCAGCCTGGCAGTGGGATGATGTGAGTTTGTATATAATCAAACTTCTTGTCCTTTATCTGCATTAGTCAGTGTTTCTGGTCCACAGGCAGTGGTGTTGCACAGACACACAACAGCCTTTCCCTGCCCTCAACAGCCAAAGGTGAGGAGCAGAAAAAGCCAATGGGGGGTTAAATGCTCAAGACATCTTGGCAGGTATCCCTGGTTCTAGCTCGGTGCCCTTCTTATCAGGGCATGCTGCTCCTTTGGGGTCATGCTATAGGATTAGTGAGGACTAGGCTCCCGGAGCTGAACTACTAGTGATTTGCTGTGAAGGAAGATCTGGGGCCATCTAGTGACCTTCCAGTGAAAACCTTGGTGCTTCCAGTGCTCCCAGTTGCTCTTAAAAAAAAAAAAAAAAAAAAAAGAAAAAAGATATATGGGACACGCTTACCTCCCTCCTGCTGACTGAGCAAGTCCCCAGCTCTGCAGCAAGCCAGCTGGAAGGCAGACCTGCATCCTTTTGTTAATGATTTTTTTTTTTTTTTTTTTTTTTTTTTTGCTAGGAGCTGATTTAGAAACTGGTGCATGTAACCACCTCCTTTCATCTAGGATGAAAGGAAAGGATGACCCATGTCTTTTCAGAATAGATAGCTGAAACAGTCAGAGTCACCACCCAAAATGCAAGCTGGGCAGATGAGAAATGGAGTCATGCGCGCAGAGAGGTTTTGTGCCTTGCTCTTTACCACTATGGGAGAGGGATGGAGAGCAGGTTTGTGGGAGCTCTGCAAGCCCTGCTGTGTGCACTGTCCCCTACACATGTTTCGGCACCGCGTGCTCCTGTGCCCTACCAGGTGCTTCTCCTGGATTTCCCAGGGGTCCAGGCAATCTCTCCTCTGTTATTACCATGTACAAGCATGATAATCTGGGCCCTAATGCACACAGAGGATTATAAAGCAGTGATTTATGGACCTGCTACAAAAGTACCCATAATCTGCTAATGCCCACAATTAAAAAAGGCCGTTGAGCAAATCTGGGCCATTGCAACTTAGTACCCATGTCTGGAAATGGATTCCAGTTCCAGCTTTTTTCTTTGCAACGGAGGGAGACATCTTCTTTATTAGATATTGGTGCTGGAAATAATATCTCGCCTTTTCTAGTTTTGGCAAAATGCCCTGCAAACCTTGGACATAAAGCAAAAACATCTCAATTTAGCAGATTTTTTGTTCTTTTTAATTATCTGCATGCAAAAAAATAATGTAGAGAATTGTGCTTGTTTCTTCAACCTAGGTTTTGTGGTAAAAATTAGGTAGTAACTGTGGTAATTAGCTCCTTTGTTGGAATAAGCCTGCCTGGAGGCTTTTGGGAGGGAGAGCTTAAGAAACAGAGTAAGAGGAGGAACCTTCAGGACGAGCTGTCCAGGGGCTTGGCAAAAGCTACCTGCTGCTTCTGTTCTGTGGCTGTGGCCCTCAAAAATTTTCTAGTGTGAAGCAGACCTGGATGTGATCAGCTGCCCAAACTGCGCAGAGCCAAGGATATGTCTTCAGTATTCCGTTTGTCCTTCCAGATTTCTGTATGGTTTCTTTAATCCTGTGCTGTGCTCATGCTTCTTGAGAGACATTGGCTGGAGCTTGAATTTGTAGGGAGAGTGGAAGACAGAGCTGGTGGGAGTGTGTATGGGAAGGGTCTTGATTTTCCAGGAGGGAGTTTGGGAGAGCCTTTCTGGGTTACTCCCGCTTGCCGTTGTGTGCACCAAGGGGGATCAACACTACTGTGGTCACACTGTGCAGGCAGAGCGGGCACGTCTTGCTCCTGGGCTGAGCACGGTGCCACAGGTCGATGCACTTGCTGTGGTAGGCATGGGAGCAGGACAGCAATTTGAGTGCTTCACCGGGTTCATACACCTGCAGGCAGATGGCACACTCAGGGTCGTCGGCAGCCCCCTCAACCGTGCTGGGGGGAGACCCTGGCCACCATTCCTTGCTCTGCTGTTTGCTCTTCCTCTGGCTTTGGTAACTCTTCGTGCATCTTGCAAGAAGCTGGATGCCTGTTATCATAGTGACCAGGATGCTGGTGATCTTGCAGACTGGCAGAATCAGACCATAGTAAAGGAGGTCTAGATCGTGGGTGAGGCACCTGCAGGCATGGTGGCTAAAGCTCCACACAATGTCATCCCAGAAGCAGCACTCACCCAGGAGGGTAACGGTCCCTTGCTCAGCCTGGCAGATCCTCCTCCAAAGCCTCGTGTTCACGTCCATGAGGAAGGCCACCATGATCAAGGCTCCCTTGATCTCCCCATTACCAGGTGCCACATCCTCAAAGCCTGGTGACTTGGTGGTGAGTTTATGTCCACCTCGCTGAGCAGGAGGGGCCTCGGCCCAGCAGTGCTGGGGGCTGAGGGCCAAGGAAGCTGTGTGGGCATGGCCGAGAGCAGGGCCGCCCACCATCTCGCCCTCAGTGAGGGGCAGCCCCAGGCACGCAGCAAGAGGTAGGCCACCCGGCCCAGTGCTGTTGGCATGGCTGCTGGCAGCCCACTGGAGGCACAGGAACATGGTGGCCATACAGAAAGAGGATAGGAGTGGGTGCCACATGCCAGTGGCAGCGGGGACAGGGGGCTGAGGTGCCTTGGCCCCAAGGGGGAGGCTCCTGGCAGGCGCCTGAGGCAGCCCAGGCCAGAAGCTTCTGGAAGCTTCTCTGGCCTTCCACAAGGGCCGCTGCCTCACAGGGCACCTCCGCCTTCCCCTCACACCTCTTCCGCATTTCCCCATCTTCTCTTCCTCATGTCCATTTATCTCCCATCTTTATTTCTTTTTTCCTGTGGTCCATCACAGTGACAGCCCTGACAGGGCCTTGCAGCGAGCTGCTGCAGCTCTGAGGGGGTTGTTTCACAGGGGACTGTTTCCGTCCCCTTGGATTGCCCTGGGGAATTTGGGTGTGCAAAAAAGGAGGAGATTTGGGCAAAAACTGCTTCTGCTCCTGTCTCATGGCTGAAAACATGCTTTGCCCTTCCTCCATGCCGTGCCAGTGAAGCCCAGTCACAGCAGCTTTCCATCCTGCTCTCCACACGACATTACACCATGATGGCACAAGCACATGCTCTTCCAGCTGTTTCTGATCTTCCCGTTCTCTTTCGTCCCATTTTTTCATCCCTTTCCCTCCCCAATACCCTCTCCCTGTCCCCCATCCCATGACGTTCACCTGGATGTTCACCCCTTGCAGGACTGGGCACCCCAATTTCCCCATGGCTACCAGCCACACGCCAGCTCCGTTCGCTCTTCCACATCTCCCCACCCCAATTTCTCTGTGCGTTCATTCCTGCGGCCCCATCTCTCTCTCTGGGGGTGATGGGCAGATGTGTGCCTGCCCTGCAGAGCCGGTGGTTCGGCAGAGCCAGCAGCGTGGTTCCCTGGGGTAATCTGCAAAGTACAAGTTGTTATTACTCGCTACAGCAGAACAATCAGTGCAGGCTCTGTAATGCAATAAGATGGATTGAAGCTGCTTAAGACCGGAGGAAAATGGAATCGCTGCTTTACAGCAAGGAGTTTAGCTCCCACAATCCACCGCTGATGAGTGATGAGACCCGAGCAAAAGCCCAGATTTGAAAATTACTGGATTCAGTGAGCGAGATGGGGTTCTGCAGCAGGAGCCAAAATCAGACCTGCATCTCAGCTTGGCACGGCGATGTGCCAGATCCAACTTGCGAAGGCAAGTCTCTACATGTGCAGCTCTTTTCCCAATAGTCATGGAGGGGATCCTGCCATCTTACACTGCTCAGATGTGATTAGTGCCAGTGCAGCCCTTCAGAGACCCCCTTTTTCATGACAGCTACACCGTAGGGCACTGTCAGCCTCCTGCAGCGATCCCACCAGGGCAGTACGGGGTTTCCAGGCTGCTGGAGAAGCTATGGATGGAGCTTCTCACCATGTTTGGAACCACACGCCAGACTGCAGCCAGCGCATCCCTATGTCAGGATTTAATTGTTGAGTGATGCAGAGCCCCTTCTGCAAGTGCCATGCAGGTCTGTACGGCTCGAGTTGCCTTGCTCATCCTTGATGCTGGTTTATCTGGGAAGAGGACTTGGAAAACCGGCATGGGTTGGAAAAGCAATGAGATGCAGCTCATTCAGACTCCAGGAGCCAGCAGAAATGCTGTAGGTATTGTGGGCTTCCTGCAGAATGGGCTGGGATTTCCCTTCCTGTTGAGATTGGCCTAAAGAGATCCCTTCTTGGATTTGAGAACTTGCTACTTCAGAAAAGGGTTGGGATTTTAAATGAGGAGGTTATAAAGGAGATGGTGCTAGGGTAAAAGGAAAGAGGGTGTTTAGAGAGGGAAGGGGTTCTGGCTGTGCTCAGCAGCGATGCTCAGGGATCTGCACAGATATTGCTACCCAGAAACAGTCATCGAGGAATCATTTCCCTGATTTATTCCCTGACAGTGCTGGTCATTGGTGTTGGTGTCCTCTGCTGACACGGTGAATTAGGAACCCATCCAGACCAATGCTGGCGCTCAGCTGAATGGGCTTCTCTGTGGCTTTTGATTCCATATTTGCTGGGCCTGGTGTGCCTGTGCGTGTGTCGACAGAGAAAAGTGGCTCAGAAATAAAGAATTGCAGCTTTCCTGGTTACTGGGGAGAGCAAGAGGATTAAAGCCGTGCTGCTTTTTTACAAATGGAGGTGCTGATCCTTTGTGCAGAGTCAGACTTCTCCACGTTTCAGTCCCAGATACAGGCCCTTCCAGCTAGAGAGGGAAATTGCAAAGAGGAAACAGCAATGAACTTCCACCAGTTTTATGGTAGTGAAGACACTGATTTCTTCTCATGTGCTTCTAGGGGATTTTAGGTTGTGCAGTAATAAGATCTAGGTTATTACATATTTCTTATTTCTTCCAACTTAAGTGTGAGTCTAGCTTTCCTCCTGCCTTGCCTAAGATGAATAGCAGATCCTCTACTGTTACATTAAGGCAGCTTTAAAAATATAATGAACTAGCTATACAAACCTTTGTAGTCTAGGGCATAAAACAACCTCTAACTGCTTAGGATTAAGGAGACACTTGTCTTAAATCAGCCAGTTATTTTAAATACCTTTCTCTGTTAGCTGTCAGGACTGTAGGCCTAAGAACATCTGGCAGGGAGGGAGTAAATAGCATCTTGGGGCAGTGATCTCTTCCATTGGCACATCTGTATCTGGAAGAAAACATCTGTTTGACCTGAAGGTGTGATGATAATCTGTGGTAGCTCTGTCTGTGGGCATCCATCTGCCAAAGAAAACTCCCCTCTCCATTTAACCTGTGTTCATGAGCAAGGGTACACACCATAATGAAGCAGCTCATACCTTTCAGCCTTTGACTAGGGGCGAGTTGTATTTTTACCTGATTTAAATTTGAACAGCCCCTCCTTCAAATTCAGGCTTGCCCAGGTCTAGCCATGTGCATGACGGGTGAGAGTGCTCTCCCCTAGCTGGGTTGCTTGTAGGATGTTTGCATCCTGCACGGGGCTGTGAGCATGCGAATACACTGACCCATCGCAAGTCAGACTGTCCTAATTTTGTTTTATAGCTGTAAGCAGATGTTACACCCTCTTGAGGCAAAGTAGCTCTGACCCAGTGATGGCATATGTAACCCCAAATAAATCGTGGGCAGTTTGCTCGTGCTTTCAGATGCCCTGACTGCTTGTTATCACACCAGGGGATTTGTCTTAGACTTCAGTGCCAGACTCTGCTCTGAGACTGGGGCCTGAGGTAAGGAGGAGCTGGGGCTCCCAGTTGTCCCTCCAGCAGCTTGCTTTGGCAAAGGGAGGTGAGTCTGGTGTGCAGAGCGAGTAGGCAGGCTGCAAGAACTGGCCTGAGAGACCTTGGGATATCTCGGAGGGTTTCCAGGTTTGCTAAGAGAACATACGCTAACTGCCTTCCTCTTTCAGGGTAAAAGGAAAACCAGGGAGATTTAGCTAGTCATAAAAACGTAAGGTTAGAGAGGAGCAAACAGCCAGGTGCATGCATGTGTTTTTTGAAAAATACGGATTTTCTTCAGTGCTAAATTATCGCACTTTGCAATAAAATTTGTTGCAGTTTAATTTTGCTGGTCATGAGCTCCCAAGATGGTACACTGCAAGCAACTGCACTCCAGTTGGGCCTGTAGGGTCAAGGCAGAGGATTTTAGCAGAGAAGAATCCTCAGCTCCGAGGTGAAGCTGGAGAGGGACCTGCCTGCAGTTGGGAAGCACAGGGAAAGGTTTCTGCTATTTTCTTTTCCCACATCAGCACTCCTTCATTTAAAGACACAAGGTGAAGCCAGTGGCAGGCAGGCTTAAACTGATGCTAAAGCATCTGCGCAGAGGTGTGCAGAGATTTAACTGTCCTGGTATTCAACTGATTTAACTGCTGCAACTTCAGACCGTTAATGAGCCCCTGGGGAGGGAGCCAGGGAGGCCTGGAGAGGCTGTGATACTGGCCCTAATCTGGCCTTGACAGCTGAGCTCTCACCCCCGTAACAGGCAGGGGCAAGGCTGACCCTTGTTTTTCTTTCCACATGTGCTTAAACTGGCTGCTCTGCGCTGTGAAAACCAGTTTCCTTGGAGCCAGCATGATTGCCGGCTCCGTGTGCTGCTTGTGTCACTGGCGCTGACCCTGCCGTTGCCTCCTCGTGTGCTGTGAGCAAGCATTTGCAATCTGAAAGCATCGCCTTCATTAGCAGAGGTCCATCTCCTCCCCTTTACCGTTTCACCCGCTGCTGTTGATTAAGTTTCTCTTTGCAGCTCTTCCAGGAAGCCAGGGGCCTGTTGTTTTGGAGATAGCCTTAATTTGTTTACTTGTGCATATGTTCTGTCTTGTACAATGATGCTTCGCAGCTGGTCTTGAGCAGCCTACGGCACAGGAGAAGCAGCAGGTTAAGTTTAAACCAAAGGAAGTCGCTGAAAGTTGGCCTGACGTGCTAATCCAAGTGTAGGCACCTGGAGATTGACGTGGTAAAACATGCCGCCATATTGTTTTAGATAGCATCTTTACATCTATTGCTGGTTTCCATCACAATATGGACACAATAATGGTTGGCCTGTGCAGAATATCAGTTAAGCTTTAAGATTTAAAGATGGAAAACTCCCTGCCTCTGGTTTTACTATGCAAATGCTCTGAGAAAGGCAGAGAGTTCGGGGTTAAGCTTGAGACAGGACTTGCAGTTGTGCTCTCAAGAACCAGACACCTGCAAAAACTCATCGTTTCAAGTATTGTCTGCCCAGGGTGCTCAGGAGCAGTGCAGGCTAGTGTCCTACAGAAATGCTCACCCTCCCACGAGGCTTGGACCCTGCTAATGTATCACTGGGGTACCTCCTCCATGCTTTCACTGTGTCAGGATCCTGCTCTGTACCCCTGTAGAGGCCAGCAGTGCTCTTGACTCACCAGGGAGACATCAAAATATTGGCACAGCAAAGGGATTCAGCCCCTGCGGTGGTCCTGGGGAGATGGAGAATGGCAGATCCTTCTCTGCTGCTTTCCTGCCCCTATAACCTGCAGAATCTGGCTCTGTCAGAGGAATAAAAAAAAAAATCATTTGGATGTTTTACTGCTACTGTAAAGCTGTTACTTCCTCCCCCCATCCACCCTCTAGGAAAAAAAAAAAAACTTGTTTAATTTGCCAGCCTGCAAATGGCTCCTAAATAACACAGTTGTCTTTGGCTCAATCGATCAAAGGGCTCTGCCCATGAGAACAGCGACACTTTGTAGTCTCAGATTAGCTTTGTTTCAGAGGAATTGGATGCTTTTTTTGTTGTTTTTAAATGATTCTCTTTCCAGGTTGAGGCTGAGCCAGATAACTGAATGCATAGAATCGATATTTTGCAGAACTGATAGAAAATTAGCCAGGTTTAATAAACTTCATGCATGGCTTCCTATCGTAGCTGTATATCAAGAGGAAAATAAATATATTGACTGGCTCTGCTTACAATAGCATCTATAAGTCACTCTGTGAAATAAGCCAATTGCACAAATGGTTATGTGAGGCCATGCTGATTAGGGTAGAAAGGGATCATGCTCAGGACACCTGTGTCCTGTTTTTGCTAATTTACTACATGACCTTGAAATTCAGGCCAAATTTTCAGGTATGTCCATGGAGTTTGTTTTGTCCCCAGTCTTTTGGAGTTTTATTTGAGATGCTGAGGGTTTATTCCTTAGTAGCTCCACATTCTGCCCTCCTCCCCCCGTACCAGGTGAAGTTGCTGGGGCCTGGTGGTACTCCATTCCCCTGAGACAGCTCCTAAGGGTCTTCCCAGGTTCATTTTTTCATCATGGCTTTATTTCTTTACGGTTTCTCTGCAGTCTGGGGATGCCACTGTTCATCTCCCATGTAAGGCTGCTGGAGATTATGGCTGATAAGAGCTCTGAGAGCCACTGCAGCAAAGCGATGGAGAGGTAGGACTAAGTAAAACTTGAATCTCAGGTGACTTGATTTTTGCATCTGCAGCTAAATGCATTATTTTCTGGGATTCAGGTAGAAGTTGTAACTGTTTGCCCTCGGAAATTTTCCCTTGTGATGTTTCCCGTAATCCAGTAAACAAACAGAGGCATACGGAGCATCCAAACTCACTTTCATTCATCTTCATTTGCCCTGGCTGTAATGGACAGTGGCCACACAACTGTCCTTTGGAAATTACTAATGCGAGACTGTAACTGCTTCTCCATTGCTACTCCACCTATTTGCAGCGGAGAAACAGTTGCACATAATTGTACATGGTTTGCACATGTTGCTCTTAATCCTGTGTGCAGCTGCCTATAAGGGCATCTGGCACGCAAAGGTCTGACGGCAGAGCGCGTCGGGCAATGCCGCTGACAGAGCCAGACGGCATTGTGAGGAAGGACGGACGGAGCAGCCCTCCGTGCTGCTCTCCCCAGGGGATGCTCAGTGCCGGGCGGGATGGAGGAGCAGATATATTGCCCTTTTAGGTGCATCTAACCAAGACGCTGCTTATACCTGGAATTGCTGGGGAAAAGGGGTAACTGATTCCTCTGGGATCAGTCCTCTTGATGCACGGTTAAAACTGGAAGGAGAATCAGGCCCTCCAAGTTTCTTTTCCTTTTCATCTGCAGTTTGCAGTGCACAGGGGGACATTACTCTGCAATGATTCTCCTTTAGCAGCTTTGCCACTGACCCTTGTGGTTTTCACCTCATGCCTGAACCCACTACAGATCTTTTTCTGATGGTTTGCATGATATGTTGCAGAAAGTAGATCCATGGCTGGTGGAAATCAGCACAGCTCCCAAAACTTCCTCAGAGCAAAAAGAGGTTGTGCTGGTGGAGGATGTGGCCCCTGTTATTTTGTTATCAAACTGTAGATGTTTCTGCAGCTTGTTAAATGGAAATGGCCCCTCCTTCCCTGTAATGAGGAGAAAGCTGGAGCAGTTTTCCAGCCATGCATCTGCAAAGGGAAAATAAATGGGGAGGATGAGCAAGTCATGGGTGGGTGTTATTTCTGAGGATGTTAAGCATATAACATAATTTATTGCTTAAGTAACCTTGAAACAGCATTCATTGCGATGGAGCCACTATGTTGGCACTGCAGTGGGCAGAGAGGCAAGAGGGCTCTGCTAGCGGGATGTGGTTAAGCGTGCACCTGCCATCATTCATCATCCAGTTAATCCTGCAGCTAAACTTCGCTTCAAAAATACGTATTTTTCTCTCCTTTCTCTCCCTCTCCGCACCTGCCTGCCCACCACCAGCCATCACCATCCCTGGTTCCCGTGGCTGCTGCGTAAGCACCCCACTGGATGCAGAGAGGAGGGGAGAGGCGTGCAGTGAGCATCTGGGGTTTGCTCATGGGTGTGGTTGCCCACTGGTGATGTGTGTGCGGAAAGTGAGATCAGACAGATGAGTGCAAGGAGCAGAAAGGTTTCTGTGTTGACAAATGCAAGGGGAAAGCACTGTAGCA
>NW_009233032.1:99137-99642 GCF_000690835.1 Fulmarus glacialis | reverse complement strand
GAATGTGCTTGTGAACCATAGACGCGTATGTGTGTGCGAGCGATGGCAGGGAGAGTGCAATAGGGAGCAGACGGGTGCGTGGCCACGCACGTGTGCATCAGGGACAGCACAAAGCATGTCAAAAATGTGTGCTCTGAGGCTCAGGCAGATCTAAGAGGGGGATAAGAGTAGTGCCCAGAGGAGTAGGGCCTGATAGATGTAAAATTCAAGGAGCGGGGGTGTTGATGCATAAATAGGCATGAGGAGGGGTACGTGTGTCCCTCCATGTGCGTGCAGGCAGCACGGTGCAGCAAGGGCAGGGGATCAGGCACGCTGCCCACTCACCATGGAGCACCACGGGGCCGTGGTGCAGCTGGCGACTGCAGGAGCAAATTTGACTCCTGTAGCCCTCCTGTGAAAATAGCTGTTCACAGATCTGTGTTTGAGACAAATCTTGTGTTTATACCACAAAAATGAGCGTGGGTTTTGATTTTTTTTTTTTTCCCTTTTCTGTCGTTTCTTCTGA
>NW_009233032.1:74251-99123 GCF_000690835.1 Fulmarus glacialis | reverse complement strand
CAGGAATGCTGATGGGCAGATGAAAAGTTCACTGCTGGGAATTCTCCAGCTCAGCTTCACAGACCCAATGCATGTCTGAGCTGCTGTGCCCTGCCTCTGAAACCCATCATCTGTCTTGTCTTGCTAGATGCTTTCTCTAGTTGCTGCTGTAGTACTCAAGATAATAACAAAACCTCTGAAATGTTGGAATTTCCCTTCTCTCTTTAATGAAGATCAAGGGGAGAGTTATGTCGCTGCATGTAGGATAATAAGCAGCATAAGTTTACTCTATCTGCACACAGTGTGTGGAAGTTAGTCGTTATCTTTGTTTTTCTAGAGGAAACGTGTGAGCTGATGCTGTCGAGACAAGAGCGTTTGTCAGGGTGATGCTGTCTCTGAGAGCGGCTGGACTGGGTTCGCAGCTTCTGGCTTGGGCTCTGGCAGCAAATGTCCCATTTTGTTTAAATGAGACTATTCACGAGACAGTCTTCCTTTTGTTTTCCCAAAGTTTTCCTTTTCATTTTCCCAATTTGAAATCCTTTTACTCTGGGAGAAGAAAATAGTTATAAGTTTCCATACTTGTTTCAAAATCTAAAGCACCATTTTTGGTCTAACATTTTCGCTAATTAAATAGTAAACCCTTTTGTCTTACACATTACAAAACACCAAGGTCTCTTTCAAACCCATTGGTGTTTTTACTAGTCTCTGAAATTGTTGTGGAATAGAAAACACATTTCTCATCCAGCTCTGCTGTGTCAGTTAATGTGTGAGCAATCACAGTATGACATATTCACCGAGAAGCATATACAAATTGAAACTCTACGTGTGGTTGTCAGGAAACAAAACATGCTCAATATCTGTTTCAAACACAATTTTGATTTTTTAGCAAAGCTTTTGTGGAAAACTTCGCAACAAAGGAATACAAATGACTCTTGCAATTTAGGAATAGGTAAACAAGACATACAAAAATCCATGAAAATACTGTACAGTCATCTCTAGGGACAATTTCTCGAATGCAAACTCATCCTTGGTGAAGGGAGGAATGAGACCAGATCCCACTCCCTGGGATCTCAAATCCCACTGAAGTCATTTGCAACTAGATCAGTCTGGGGGATCATCACGGTCTCTGAATTTGATGTAGGCACCAGCCGAAGTTGCAGGGCTCAGCAGCAGTTCAAGTAAGCATCTTTCATCTCCTGGGTGGTCCTCAAGTCAGAGCCCTCATCTCTTCTTTCCCCCTCCTTTCTCAAACTAGGCATTTGCTGATGCCATTGTTTAATCCAGCCAGGGATCTGCTCCATTTTCCATGCTCCAAGACAATTTTGGCGAGGCTGCTCTGTTCTTGCATGCCAGTTGAAAAACACTCTCAGGCAGGTCTCCTTCCATGGGGCATTTGTAATCCTGTGAAGTTGGTGTGTAATAAATCTCCTCGCTTGTCTGGTTTTTATTCTGGGGGAGGCTCGTGGTGTAAAATCGCAGCCCTTCCTCTGTCGGGAAGCAGCTGACAAACAGCTCTTCTGATAATCCCTTCCAGATGGGGCCAAGCTGGCCTCTTCCCGACGCAGAACTCTGCAAATGCAGTGGGCCCTTCCTCACTCTCTGGTCCCTGCGGCGTGGTGAAGAGCTCCTACCACTGTGGTATTTCAGAGCACAGAGAATGTTCAGCAGACCACAGTACGTGCCATCACTGTGAAGGTATGTGCACATTGCAAACACTGTCATGCAGCAAAGCGATCCTGGACACATCCAGAGTAACAAACCCTTTGGGCTTTTGGTGGTCTCCGTTCCTCTACCCACTTGGTAGACCCCTGTAAGCAGGGTCATGTCTCTCCACCCTGTCTCTTGCCAACTCTCTGCATGTGACTACATCACAAGAGGCAGGAGGGGGTTGAAAATTGTCATGGGCAGTTCTCGGCTCCCCGTGATGGGACAAGGAGTCACCCAGCTCCATCCGCTCTGCAGCAGCACATCCCGGAGGAGCTGACAGTGGGTTGCTCTAATGAGAACGTCACACCAGCTTAAGAGAGAATTAATACTCTGCCCTGCGGCTGTACCAGCGCTGGCGTGTAAGGCAGGACATGGCTGTGCTCATATATAAAAAAGGGAATTCGTTACTCGGGCTGCAGGACACAAACAGATGCTGCTGTTTGATGCTGGACGGAAGGGTCTGAGTCATCAAACACAGCCCCTGTGGTCCTCTTTCAGAAACCATGCTCCAGTACCTAAGATTTTTGGCCCTATTTTATTCCCATGGGGATCCTGGTCCAGAGCCTTAGCACTCAGACTGTGCTCTGAGGTAGGGGATGCCTTTGCATTCCCAGCCTGCGTTTATTCACATCCAGGTAACACCTTTTACCACCCTCACCTCCTGCAGCGTTCACTGATGAATGTGGACAGGGGGATCTGCTCTGGTCCCTGCCTTCATTGCCCCAGGCTGCATGGGCCACACGCTCTTCTGAGTTTCAAAAGTGCTCAGCACCCCCAGGCAACAGCCCTCAGCACCCTGCATCCAGAAATGCCTACCCTGTATGACAGGTGCCTGAAGCAACAAGTGAAACCTGGCCCCGGAGCCTTTCAGGATGTCCCTGAGCATCTGGTCTCCTTGCTCTCGCTTCTGTGCCATGGAAACCTCTCCTTCGAAGAGGGGAGAGACAAGGATGCAGTCAGTGGCTGGCAACCCCCCAAATACGCTGGTACATAAAACCTACCCGGCTGCACACGTTCCCCAGCTGTTTGCCTGAAAACAGCTCACGGTGGGGTCGAGCTGCCTGCCGTGGGTGGGCTGGGAAGAGGATCCAGCCTGCAAGAAAAACAAAATTGGTAGCAGAATATGAAAAGCTTTTTTTTTTTCCCCCTCCCCCTGCACCCCCTTGGCACAGTGGGCTCTCTCCCCATCATCTCTCCACAGCTGGATTGTGCCGAGGCAGCTGCTGGCATGTACCCGGCACGCTGCTGTGGGGACCGTCACCATGTGCTGGGTTTGCTACTAGTGTGGGTCTCTTCAGGTTGTGAGAAAAGCAGGTCAAGCACATGAACGCATGGCTGCCTCTCAGGCAAGCTGTTTTGCGCAGTTCTCCAGCAAGGAGATTTCCCTTTATCATAGGAAGTTACTAGAGGGGCCAGAGCTACAAAGCAAGGATTTAAAAGCATCTATGAGAGTTGGAATTGAGATTAAGTCCTCCTGCTTTAGGGCACATGCTAAACTCTAAAGGAGGGGACAAGATGGAAATTTTCCTTTGAGCAGATTATGTTATAACTTCCAAAAAGGGATTTGATTTAATATGTGGGGTTTTTCATCTTTGCCTGCAACAGCTGATACTGTGGGCTATTGGAGATGGACTGACCAAGGGATGTCTCAAATACCCACTTCCTGCTGCATACAAGAGAGGTGTGTTGGGAGGAAAGGGGGTGCTTGCGATTCATTCATCGGGGCTGGTGTATCAGGGTCCAGTTGGGGATGTAATACATAGTGGGGGTCCTTTTGAGGATGGTTTTCATGAGATAGGGACCCCCCTCTCCCTCCCATTGCTGCATCTCTCCTGCTCCCTAGCCCTGGGTACCCAGCACAGCTCCCAGAGCAGCCTGACTGCCTGCATCTGCCAAAGAGGCTCAGGGCAAGGGAAAAAGCCTGGTGCTGCATTGCAATGGCCCAAGATGCCTAGCCAGTGGGGAGGATGAGACTGCAACCTCGTGGTCAACGTGGGAGACTTGCCCTGCTCCAAGGCTGGCTGTTCCTACATCCCTGTGTTATAGAAGGAAATAAGATGGCACAATCTCAAGGCACTTTTCAAAGGCACTTCAGTAATTCTCATTATCCTCAGTGCAAGGACCATGGGCCAGCTTTCAGCAGCACTTGGCTCCTTTTCAGGCCAAAATTTCAGTCTTCTGTTGATGCTTTCTTTCAGCTGAAGGAAGGAGGAGGTTGACTTTTGCTTGGATTGTCCCTGGCAAAAAGAGAAAGCGCCCACGCGCTCCATGTGCTTTGCAGGCTGATCCAAAGCCTGGTGGATACATTCCCTTTGACTTCAATGCAGTTTGAATTTTGGCCGGCAGCACTAAATTATATCACTGCTACACTGAATAGCTTGGGCTGCTGCTGGCTTGAAATTGCAGTGACCTAATGGTACTGGTAGTTTCTGTGATCTGTCTCATTTGCTTGCATCCCCAGAAGATGGTGTGTTTGATGAGCTGTACCTACCTCCCAGAGATGGGAGAAGAGGCAAACACAGACATAACCCCAACAGGGGTCTTCCTGAGCTGCTGAAATGCCTCCTGCCCAAGGATGGAGAGCAATACAGACTTACCCACGCAAATTCTTGCCCTTTAAAGTGTGCAGTTGTCCTCAGGCAACTTGAAAAGTGAATTGTTTTCCACCAGCTCAACGGCTGAAGATGTTTCCTCCCATCTCCAAACCCAAGTTGTAACTTAGATGGTTTTGCTCCAGCAAATAACAAAATGAAGCAGCTGATTGGCAGCCAGGGGGGCCGCTTCTTGCAACGATACTCCAAACAAGTCAATGACGTTTGATAACGTAGGAAAGATTTTCTGAAGGATGGCAGCTGCCTTGGTGTTCTTGGCTTTGCCAGCTCAGTTCTCTGCAGGTTCGTTGTTGTGGTTTGTTCCAGCAGTCCTCCAGGCACGTTGAATTCCTCCATGCTGGATCTTTCTGCTTGAAGTGATGGGATTTTGGCAGAGTGTTTTCTTTTGGAGCTGGAGCAAGGCTAGCTGGAGTTGGCAGATAGGACCATGCGTGCCACCCATGCTGAGATTTCAATGGTGCGGGAGTGATGCTCGTCACGGCCGGGGTTAAAGACGGGCCCTGCGATGTTTTTCTCTTCATGGCAAGCAGGCGTATATTGCCAGGCTGGTTCTTGCCTTGAGCCAGCGTGTCTATTTGTTAGCTTTCAGCAAAGTTATTCTTGGTCTATGCTGCTCTGAGGTGATGAAAAATAGGCCCTTCTGGGTATAAAAATGTTTTCATTTTAGAGTGTTTGGAAAGCAGTGCCAAGGATGACAAAAGCAAAGACCCCCCCCAAGCAACGAAACACTCTGTGTGTGCATCTTCCAGAGTGTTTGAGATCCAGGCTGTGTTGAGATGTGTTGGCACGAAACCACGCGGGAATGTGGTCTGGAGGAGCTTTGGGTACCTGAGTCACTGAGCACAGCTTCATGGGTTGGGGTGCATCCCGTTTAACACCATGCTGAGGCTAAATCTTGGATATTTGGTAACCAGGGATGTGCAGTTGTTGGACCAAGTGACATGTTGACTGTGATATGTCTCTGTCTACAGGGTTTGCAAAGACAAGGCTTCTATAATATGGCTTTGTCGTGCTGTCCCATGCCTGTAAATGCCTCATCAGTCTCCCCCTGCCTCAGTTTACCCTTCCCTCCTACAAATTAGATAAAAACTGGCCCAATAAAGCATTCCTATTGACTTTGCCAGGGTGTTTTGAGAATTAATTAACAGTCAGCAGAATGTACTGAGATCATCGGACAAAAGTGGCTATGGATATGCAAAGCAGCATCATTATGCAAAGATAAAATTTAGAACCTGTTAATGTATCGCAGCATGTGGCCAGCTCCGCTCAGCTTCTGGGCCCTACCATTCGATCACCCGATAATCCCAAGGGAAACAGGAAGAAAATGAGATTTATGGGCAAAGTGTGAAAATGCAGAGGCAAGGTCTTAAAATCAGATTAAGAACAAAAAAAAAAAGAGAAGCTCTGAAAGAAAAGAAAGAACTTTTCCTCCTTATCTCTTGGAGGTCTATAAACTTCTGTGTACACAGTATAAGCTGCAACCTAAGGAAAAGCCAGAATCAGGTTTCAGATTACTCACACTTTAATTATTTCCTTTATTTTTTTGCATAGGAAAAGAAGTTTGTGGGGAAAAAAATTAATTTCAGGTATAATTTAAAAAGAAAAATGTCTGAGAAGGGACACACTCCATCAACTAATTAAATATGTAACAGAGGTGCAATATTCCCAATTAACTACAAAGGTGTGCTTCCACTTCTAATTGCTGACAGTTTCTTTTGGTGCCTATGTGCAGCTTAATTGTCTTCAATGGGTAGCTGGTTAGCTTGATAATGTAATGTTTGAAGTGGAGGTGGTAATTACTTTGATTATAGTTTTTTTTCAAAATGGAAGTTGGAGGTTGGGCTTCGGGTTTGGAGTAGCAGCTAAAAAAAAAGAGAGATGGAGAGGAAAAAAGTGAAGTTTCTTTTAGGAGTTTAAACGTGGTGTGGTAAAACCCTCCTGTGAGATAACTCGGCGTCTTTGGTGAGGATTGCAACAGCCCCGAGAGGAGTTGGGCAGCCAGCGAGCTGCGATTTGGCACCGACTGGGAAAGCTGCTCAAAAGCAGGTTGGAGCCAGGCTTCCCGTGCATCTCCTGCAGTGCTAAATGCCACCAGACGTGCTGGGTGACAGCCGTCCTCTCCCATGCTGGGCTAGCAGGGTGCGTACTGCCCGTTGGCTACCTCGTTCAAATGTACTGAAGAGCGAGGGGATGTGCGGACAGGCTGGGGTGGCTCTGCAGGGCTGACCCCCCAAGCAGAAGGGGATTCCCCCGGGATTGAAGCGAGAACCGTGCCCTGGGAAGGCTGGAGGGGAGAACAGGCAGCGCGCAGGAGGCTCTGCAGCCGCTGCCTGCACCAGGCACTCAGAGGTGGGCCCCCACGCTGTCGCCGGCAGCAGCCATGCGTGATGGATGGTGCAGCTCGGCAGCCGCAGATGTTCCTCCATCCTCCTCCCCATTGCCCCGCAGCCTCCTGGCAGCCAGCGAGAAGGGAGGCAGCAGGGCAGGCAACGCTGTCGGCAGCCGGCTCCCTTCCCAGGCGTCCCGCTTGTCACTTGTTTTTTTTTTTTTTTTTTTTTTTGCTGGCGTGGGAAAGACCAAGGGCAGGAGGCTGAGCTTGCAATTCAAACCCCAGCTTCCCATCTCGCTCTCTGCTCTTGGCAGCTGAGAGGTCTCCTCACTGGAGCCGAGGGATTCCCAGGCTTTTATCCTCTGCTGGCTGTCAGCTCTCTGGTATGAGATGAAGTCACCTCTTTCCTTCCTCCTGCCCAGTCCTGCCACTCACGGCAGCCCACTGCAGCCACCCTCTCCCAGGCTCTGTCCTGCCGGAGAGCATTCCCGCACCTTCCCTCCCTGCTGCTCTCTCTCCCTTTATCTTTGCTTTCTCTTCTCCTTTCCAGCTCTGGGGCTGTTAGCAGAGCTGAGCCGGGTCCAGCAGGAGCATGTGTAGGAATTGGATAAGAAACAGGATCCACTGGCCTGCGAGAAAACTTGGCCGGCGCCTGTGCCAAGGCTGTCTTCGTTAGAGCGATGCTCTGGCATGTGCCAGGCGGAGGGGGGCAAGGGACAGCACCTGTGCTCGGCTTCGGGAGCTTGCCACCCCCCCGATCCCTCCGGCCGCACAACCTCACGCTCGCTCCCTGCACGCTCCTGCTTTCCTCTCCTGCCTCCTCTTCCCCCTGGGTCTCTCCTGCTTTGCCCTCGGCCAGACCGAGAGCCGGGCGGAAGGGCAGCATGTGCGTGCAGAGGGCAGATACCAAAATGAGCTGTGTGGCTTTTCCTCGAGAGTTAGATTGCCCTCTCATCATAATTAAATTGAGAGGCAGGATTCGATTACCCTGGGGGCGGAGGCTTTGACAGAACCTCTCTGTTTGCAATAGTTTGTGAATGCTGCGTGCTCCGGTGAGTCTGGCAATAGCCCAGCCAAGGCACCATCTCTGACCCATCAGCAGATGATGGGGACCCGAGGATGATGGTGGGGCAGGGGGCAGGTTAACTTGCTGGAGAAAAACATGGGTTAACAGCCGTGCTGGCAAGGAGGGAGGTTTATCCTGAGGTTTTTGAAGCTGAGGAGCAATGGGCAACTGTCCCAGAGTCAGGAAGACCAGATGCTGCCCATTTTAATTCCTCAGCTGCCATCAGCCAGCAGCGATGGGGTCACTTGTCGGTGCAGGTCTGGGCCCCTCTGGAAGAGGCTTGCAAGGGCTCACACCTCCCAGCAAGAGAGCGCTGCTCTTTGCCGCATTTTAGATAATAAATGCAAATGGGGAAACTGAGGCACAGTTTCTTTATTCAGCATTTGCACAAGAACCACCTTTTCTGGTGCAATTTTTTCCCCTGATTTTTCCTTTTTTCCACCTTGCTCTCCTGTCTTGGGCGGGAAGAGAGCACATCGGGGATTTGCAAGGATGCTTCTCCCCAGTGTGCCTTGACACAACCTCCCTGTCCTTCCTCTAGGTCTGCCGTGTCTCGCTGGGCTCATGAACCTTCTCAGATGGGGGCTGTAACTTGTGCAGCACTTTGCATCGTGGGGCTCCCATTTAAGACACCCTAATAAGAAGGAGAGTGTTTTATGAAGCGAACACTAATAAAATCCTCTTTTTCAGCTATGCATCATCACATGGCTCTTTTAATGTCACAGTTAGGGGAGATGATTAGATTCTGTATTTGGTGGTGGTGCTCCTGTATTTTTCAATTCCCTCTGCCTGTGAAGCTGAGTTTCCGTGGTTACGGGGTCCAGGGCTCTGAGCAGCAGAAAAATTAGAATCATTAAAAAAAGAAAAAAAGCCTGATCAAAATGATCTGAAATAGCTCATTTTGCAAATCGGGCACTCCCAGTTTTAAGGTCTTCACAAAACCTATTGGTGAGGTGTTATCCCGGCTCGGGGCAGGGCCGAGGTTACAGGGAATTTTATGCAGCACCAAAGCTGTGATGATGTTGCTGGCTCAGGGCAAGTATTTGTGTTGCAGGGTTTCTGATCAAGGGAGTTTTTCAGTCTCTTTCTTTTTCTCTCGCTCTTTTTTTTTTTTCCCCTCGCGCGCTCTTTTTTTTTTTTTTAATTGATCTACTTTTTAAGGGAAAGCTCTTTCATAGTAAATTTTGCAAAACTGAAACAAAAAGAAGGAAAGTGTGTTTGGAACATTTCCAGCCTGTCCAGACAAGCAATGGCCAGTGGAGTGAGACATGGGCAGCGGTGCCTGATTAACACAGCTCTCACGGCATGGCTCCGGCTCCTGGAATGGTCCCTGAAGTCCCAGGCACGTCCAGATCCCTCCATCCCAGCTGTCTCCCTTGCTGAGCAGGATGCTGCTGCCTCTCCCCAGTCATTGCTTTAACCCTCCAAGGCTCAGTTGCCCTTGCGGGAGCAGTTTTACCATCCGAGGGAGCCCCTTGCACAACGTGCTTTGCAAAATCCCCCATCCGAACATCCAAACAGCAGCAAACCCCAAATCTCCCTGCCATGGGCCCCAATCCCATCATCTTGTGTTTGGGGGGGATGCAGGCGGCTGTGCTTGGCCGTACTCCTCCTTGCCCCCCACCTGCGTGGAACAGGGGAAGGAGGGAGGGCTCCCGCTCTCAGACAGATGGGAGGAAAGAAGAGGCGCTGGCAGCAAGCTGGAGCAGAGCCTGGGGTGCAGTGGGGTCGCAGCCGACACTGCTTGGCTCCTGCCGGGGGAGGAAGGAGTGAGTCCCCTCCGTGGTGACCCCAGCGGCCCAGCCACCACCTTGTCCTGCAGCAAGGGGGAGCATGGGGCTGAGGGCAGCATCCCCCTGCCCGCCCGAGGGTTTCGAGGGTGATTTTGGGGAGAGGTGAGCGATGTAGGCCAGGTTTAGACTTCGCAGCGTTGCTAAAACTCAGCCACTCGGATAATTGTCTGGGTGCGGGGAAAAGCTGCCAGCCCCTTCGCGTCCAGAGACCGGCCCTTCTCCAACGAGCCCTTGAAGGAGCTGCTGCTGCTTCTGCCAGGAGCAGCTCAGGGCTGCGTTAAGGGCAAAACAGCTCTCCAGGGCTGAACCTGGCAGAGATAAAAGAGCTTTACTTCAGCAGGCAGGACGCAGCTCCGGTTCTCACCCGGGGACGGGATGGCCCTGGGCCCTGCCAAGGCAGCCCAGAGCGGGATGCAGGGTACCAGGGCCAGCCCTGCGCCCTCTCCGACTCGGGAGTGACATCTCTAGGCGAGAGCTGGGCAGCTCCTCAGCCATTGCCATGGTTTCCTGGAGCATCCTCTCGCCAGTATTAAACGCCGCTGCTCCGAGAGCTGGAATAAAGGGATCTTCTCACTACAGGAGCCCCTGTGGGTATTTTTCTCCTATTCTGTTAGGTAGGGGAAAAAAAAGAAGAGAAAAAAAGGCTTTTTTATTATTATTTTCTGTGACATCTGCAGTCATGAATTGGGCCTATAAAACACTGTGTAGGAGACTGTTCCTCCTTCACTTGATCTCCTTTCATTCCCAAGAACATTTTTCTCATCAAAGCTTGCAGATTTCAGACACGCCATAAGATATTTTTAATCATTTTCTGTCACGAAGTTTCCGAGTTAAAGGAGCCTGTGCCATGCAGAGAAAAGTCTATTTATTCTCCCTTGTTTAAAATACCCTGGCAGTCATTTTAATTACAATACCTTTTCCCAACCCCTCTTGGGATGTGCAAATGTATTTACACAATTTACAGTAGAAGTGGTTTCCTTCCTCCATCCCCTCACGCCTTCCTCATCACCTCCCTCTTTCCCCAATACGTGTAACGTGTGCAGTTTCAAATATCACAACTTGGCAAATAAATATTACAAGATTCAATAAGAGGGAGCTGTATTTGCAAGTCTGAGGCTAATTTAATAAATGATGGCAGGAGCTTGAAAACTTGTCTCCTATTTAAAGAGCACAACACCGATCTCTGGAAGGAACTGCGAAGTGGGCTAAATCTTTTAAAAGCTCTAAATGAATCCTTTTAATCTAAAGCTTGGAAAATTAAAATCCTCCTGAGCTTGTTTTTGTTCGGCTTCGTCAGAGCAGACATAAGCCAAACCTGCGAATGGCACCGAGCGTACCGCAGGCTCCGGGCTCGGCGTGGGACGTGAGGTGACATCTTCGGGTTCATCCTTTGCAAAAGACAAGGAGGGGAAAAAGGAAGTAAAATTTGGGTGGAATAAAATGTAAGCCCTCTTTATATTTATAGGAGAAAAGAGGTTGAAGGTTGCCTTGCTGTGCACGCAGCGCCTGGAGTGTGTGTGTTGGCTGGTGGGGCTGGTTTGGAGATGCTGCCATATGGCTGTGACGCTGGCTGCGGTCCAGCCACCATGGTATTTGGTCCCAGTTTGTACTGACAACTGGGACTGGTTGTTGGGGTTAAATGGGGTGATGCATGGTAGGACCCAATGCACAGGTCAGGGCTTGGCCAGATCTCCCCATCTCCTTACCATTTCCAAATCCCACAAATTGCCACTTTCCCTCCCTCCCTCCACCCTCCGTGCAGAAACGCAGCTTTAGAAGATTATAATGGGCCCTTCTGGCTTTGAACTCTATTAAATCTATGCAAGTAGAAGACGGCTTTGACAGATTGGATTGGATTGGATTACACCTCTTCAGATCCTTTGCTTGTGAGCTATTTCAAGGATCACCTTTAACCAGAGCTTGCTTCCTCTGGAAGCCTGAATTGGTCCGGTTAGGATCTTGGTTGGATTTAATCAGAGGTAACTAGATGTCAGCAGCAGAGAAATAAATAAAAATATTTAATGGCCTCTGTTTTACATCTCTCTTTGCTCTACAGTGGCAAGTTGTATGGCAGATGGGGAAATGGAAGCACAAAGCGGCAAGATGCCTTGCAAGGAGTCCCTCAGGGTTAATCAGACAGCAAGGAGGGCAGCGCGGGGTCTCTTGCCAGCTCGCAGCCTGCCGGATGCCATGCCAACGCTTGGTACGGATGGACATGCGTTGGACGTAGCCTGTGAAACTTGGTGTCACCAGATCATACAGCACTGGGCCTGGGAGGATTAACCTCTCCCTGTTGACATCCCTGCTGGGGAGCAACTTGCTCTGGTCTGGAAATGATTTGTCAGATTATTCCCACCTGCTGTGCAGGCAGGATCTTCCCCAGCAGTGTTACACCAGAGACCATAAACTTGACAGGCAGATTCATGTGGAGAAGGAGACAAGAGAAGGGGCAGCACCACCATGCGAGCACAGGAAGCCAACTGCGTTTTGAAGCTGACAGCTCAGCTTTGGCAATTAATCCTTCTGGGGTTTGGGGCAAAGTTAATTGTGTGCCTCAGTTTCCCCATCTTGGTTTCACAGTGGCTGTGAGGTTTCCACCCTTTCCTGGATGGCATCAAAGGGCTCAGCCACGCACCCCGAGCCCCGTCTGTGCCCACTGATGTGCTGTACTGCTGATGGAGATGCAGCAAAGGTCTCATCCCACTATGATGATGAAGAGTTGAGTGACCTAAACTGCCAGATGGGAAGTTGTAGCTGGTGTTGTATTTGTTTCCCAAGTATATTATATACGTTCATATATTTTATGCATATATGCTTATTTTATGCATATATGCTTCTTAATGTTTATACAGTATTCATTAAGGGACAGGGCTGGAGCAAACCCTGAAGGTCAGTTATGGTGGTTCACAATCTACCATACGTGCTCCTCCGAGCTGGAGGCTGAAGTTTCCCTGGTGTGATTTCCCCACTCGGCACCCCAATGTCTGTGAGAGATGCTGAAGCCCAGGCTGGGCCCCAGGGCCGGGTCTAACCAAGCAGGGGAAAGCAAAGCACCTCCCAGTAACAGGAAGGACACAGAGGACTTTGAACGTTTAACCAGAAGCCAAACACCCATTATCAGGGTGATTCTCTGAAAAGCCTCATGGGCCTCAACAGCTCTCCACCACTGTAATGTGCCCAAAGGAGCACTGATGGCCACTGCTTTGCCCTCTCTTCCTCCCGTGAAGTCGGGTTATCCCCTTTCCTCTCTTAATGCTGGCAGAGTCCCAAAACACGTCCCTTCGTGCTTGATTTCTAAACCAGACTCTTTGCTCGGCAGGGTGTAATTAAGTCAAAGCTCTGGTTTGAGCAGTTACCGCTTGGAGGGGGTAGTGGGGTGAAAGAGGACAGAAAATATACATAAATCCTTCTTCTGTGTGCTCTTATCCACAGTGACAGCTACAAAAAAGCACTTTATGGCTCCAGTCACATCACATCTCAGTATGATGCGTGCCACCTCGGGGAGATCCACCACGCGACGATTTGGAAATGGCAGCTTCTCTTAAAATGTTCAGGGTGATGAGGAAAAAGGAAAGGGGAAAAGGACTCGGAAAAGACCCAAAAGGCTGATGTCACTCCCTTGAAGAGAGAGGGCATCAGAGACGCCAATGGCCTGCCTTGGATGGTGGTCAGGACACTGAGGAGCTCAGTAACAAGCACACGGCTCCATCCCGAGGCAGCCATGCTCCCCCTTGGTCATTGCCACAAACCAAACTTCACATCTGGAGGGAAACACCCACAATTATTTTATTTTCCCCATCCTTCTGCAAATTCGTACCTTGGGAGACCCTCCTATACACTGGGGGAGAGAGGGGGGAAAGGTCTCCAATGAAGCAAAGTTGCTTCGTTATGGTGCACCTGAGTTGTTGATGCTGATTAATAACATCTGCTCAGTGGCTACAACTTCCACAGGACTGGGAGAAGTTTGCAGGCATTGGTTGAGTGGGTGTTTGATGAGAAGTTGAAGAAACCCTCCTGGGATGGCTCCTGACCAGAGGTGAGGAATGAGCTATTTCTTTGCTTGAGTTTGAAAATTAGAATGGGACCACTGGGAAAAAAATAATAGTTGAGAGAAAGCTTGCAAGGAAAAGCAAATCAAGGTACACGAAGTATCTGTCAGTAAAGAAGCCCTGGCATGCCATATTTTAAAATATATTTCTTATTTTGAATTATACTTAGTATTTTTCAGTATATAAAATGAGGAATAGGAGCTCCAGCAACACATGATCTAGCTGGATGTCTAAGATGTTAACTGAATATTTTCCTGCCCTAAGGGTCAGGCAGGAACCAAGACTTCAGCCGTTACCTCCAGCGTTTCCTAGGTATTTGAATAAAATTAATGTTACTCAAAAGGATTGTAACAGCTTGTACAAAAATCAGGTTCCCTCACAGGGCTGTGCTGATTTTGGTGGTATTATTGCTGTGAGTGGCCTGTAGTGCTAGCGAGGAGGGTGCAATCTGCTCGTTAATCAGGAGCTTTGCAGGCTGGTTTAGTTAAGGACTGCTCCGATAGGGAATTTATGGAAGAAAATTAGGATCTTTGCTTCTGTGCTGTACAAATGGGAAAGAAAGTGATGTTCACCTTGTAAAGCTGTCACAAATTGTTGTTCCCCTCTTCTGCAGCTGGTTGGGACCTTTTCACCAACTGGGGAGCTTTGTCAAATGTGGGTTTTTTTCCCTGGAGTCGAAGTGTCTGTTTTGTGAAAATGTTTTGGTTTTGATGGTGCTTGCAAAGTGAAGGCTTCTGTGTTTTGGTGGCTCTTTTTTAATGCTCTGACCAGGAGACATGAGGGGAAAAAGAGCCCTCAGCAAAAAACTTGAGGGTTGAGCCCCAAATAGGTGTTCTAACATGATCCTGTGTCACACGGGTTTTTAAAAGGTTTTGGTTTTGGTCGGCTGCAGAAGGAAACAAATATTGCAATGGTGAGAGGTTCTGGGAACCAGCCTTGTTCCCTTGAGCTGCTCTGATGGTCGAGGGCCAAAGGCAGATGCCACATTTGTGCTGTTCTCGGGTCAAATTTCCAAGGAGGCTCTTTCCCACGGTGTCATTTTCTGCACCCTCCTTGGAAAGCAAAATGCCACTTACTCAGCAAAGCCCAGTAATAAAACAACCCTGGTTTTGCTGCTGCTGGCGTTTGATGCAGCCAGTACGAAACCTTTGGAGCAAACATCTTGGAGAGCTGAGCTCCCTCCTCTGCTCCCGCTGGGTCTCTTGCTCCGGGTCGGAGCAGAAATCGGCACAGACGTAGCTCCATCCCTGGTTTCTCGCTTGATCCTGGCTAGGGCAAAGCTTGTATCGCGGACCCCGACTGTGGGAAACCTGCTGCTTAGATAATCATTTCCCCACCAAGTCAAAGAGATGAGGCTGGAACGATTTCCAATTGCTCACAGTTTGCGCCATGCCAGCACAGAGCCCTGGGGTGAGAGGTGCAGGGTGGGCTCTTGCCAGGCTCCCACGGGAGCCAGGTGTGGAGCAGGGAAGGCTGCTGGATGCTCCACCACCAACATGCGATGGTGGATCCCAAAGGAAGGGATTTGCCTGCAGCATTGGAAATCTGCTTCTGAGCCCCGCTCCTGCTCTGCAGGAGAGCTCAACGGAGCTGGCAGGGAAGAGAGTCCCTTTTGAAAACAACATCCAGCCGCGGCTGGAGAAGGATGCTTTCCAAAGAGATTTGAAGAAACGTTCCTCCCCGCATTTGAGTCCCTGCTGTTATCATGTTCCTGCTCCGGTCTGGTGGCCTCCTCCGTTTGCTGTACCTGCCGCTCTGGCTTTTTCGCATCTCTAATCTGATTTAGATAATAACCCCACTCGGCGAAATCAGTGCAGACGAGCTGCTGTGCCTCATGTGTTGATTCGCCTGCTCCAGAACTGCTCTCCGATAGCAGGCGGGACTCAGAGCTCAGCTGCTGGTGGAAAGGGCCAGATCCTCCTCTCCCACGTGTACCAAGGCAGGTGAGGTTGGCTCCGAGCCTCTTCAAGGTGTTGTTTCAATGTTCTGTGTAGTGAAAGAGAGATCAGGGCTGGCAGGAGGACTAGTGATAGCAACAGACTGTTAATGCTCCCTGAATGCATCCAGTAAATACGCATTATTTTGTACAGGCAAAGGCACCCACCGCTCACTGCTGCACCATCCTAATCCTGGGTGCTCCATGCCTTTGCTAGGGTGTATCTGAGCTTTCTTGAACAGGTTGTCTTGTCTCCCCAGCCATAAGCTTTGTCAGGGAAGAGTCTGGGGACCTCGCCTGTCTGTGGGATTTCTCCCCAGGGTGTCAGACTCGCTGTACAACCACAGTGGGACTCACCTCCACGGACCATCTGCTTTCCAGGCTTGATGTGTTGCATTTGGTGCTACACGCTTCCCTGATGGGAAAGTCTCGGCCAGAAATAGAACAGCCTTTCCCCGAGGCTCCCTGCTCACGGGGCTGTCTCACCGATATGGAGAGTGTCAGTCCCTGTGTGTTGGGAAGATCCCTGCAGAAATTCAGGCTTTCTTCCCTCTGTTCTTTCACTTCTTTTTGTTAAGCCCATCAGCGCTGGGTTTGTGGGATACCTGCGTGCATGGGAGCAAAACTGAGACCCGCCAAACTCGTTGCACGTGTGAGCAGCACAGTTCTGATCTCTTGTGCTGGAAGGAGAGCTGTGTGGGATGCGGCTGCGGTCCACATGCCGCCAGAGCTGTTGTGGGAGCCCTCGGTCCCCCAGCCGTGTCATAGGGAAGGGACAGGGCTGGAGAAGCCCAGCGGGGACAGGGCAGCCTCTGGGGCAGGCAGCCCCTGCCAGCAGTGAAGCAAAGTGCGTATTTGGCCCCGGGGACCCGTGCGTCAAGCAGAGAGATTAAAAGCCCAATCAGTGTCTTTTCATCTACTCCTTGATAACTGCTGCGATGCCGTGACCTGGCCGGTCAGCGCTGCATCTCCTCCCAG
This sequence comes from Fulmarus glacialis, assembly GCF_000690835.1. Taxonomy (NCBI): domain Eukaryota; kingdom Metazoa; phylum Chordata; class Aves; order Procellariiformes; family Procellariidae; genus Fulmarus; species Fulmarus glacialis. The sequence continues at coordinate 82,674 of NW_009233032.1, read as the reverse complement.
CCCTCTCCCCTCCACCTCTTCCCAATGCCCTGTGTGGGCTGTTGATATATTTTTATTGATCTCTTTTATGTAAAGCTCATCCCTGCCATTCACTCCTGAGTAACAACCAGGGCTCTTTGTTCCCCTGCACAATAGGGTGTCCCTCGACAGCCCCAGGGAGACCAGGAGATGCTTTAAAAGATTAATGTCTCTGTTAGATTACAAATTGCTCCGAAGCAGTCTGCTGTCACTTGCAGGAGGTCAGAAATAATCACCTGGATCTTTTAACTATTAACTGAGTCTGAACTAGACACGCTTCCAGTGACGGGAAGATGCTGTGTCAGTGCTGCTACCTCTGGCTATTGAGGGAATGATCATTTGACTCGCACGAGCATCTGAGCGATGCCGGTTTTGCTGTGCTAAATTTCCCAGTGCTGCTCCCCTCGTTTGCAGACGGGGCATCAATGCTGAGACCCTTACAGGGAATGGGGTGCTTATGCCAAGATTTGCAAAGGGACTCAAGGGCTCTTCAGGTGCTGAAATGTTGCTGTGACCCTGAAGGCTCTGTCCGTGTGCTCCAGCATCCCATCATCCCATCATCGTGCGGGGACGAGGCGTGCACTGCACGTTGGACACACGGCGTGTCTGATGCGCTGCATTTTTTTGTGGGTTGTGCTCTTGGTTGAGTTGAATCCTAATTTGTCTGTCTTCGGGGGATGGTAGACAGCTGCTTTAATGAGTTAACAGTAGGGTTTAAAATAACCGGCATCTGCTCTTTGTGTGAGCAGGGGCTCTCCTACCACAGCTCTGCCTTCCAAAAACAACCTTGCAGGGGAGGCGCGTGCTCGGGGCCCACTCCCTATGGATGCCTCATCCCTTGCAGCTTTGCTGCCTGGATGGGATGAGTTTCCCTTGGCAGCTCCTTCCGCAAGCATTGCTTGGAGAAGCCCTTAGCCAGGGGCGAACGCGCTGCTGCAGCGAGGGTCTTTGCAGGGGGTAGGGATTATCCTGGACTTTGCTGGTGCAGCTTTGATTACCTTGAGAGCGCCTTGCTAGAAACACGTACCTGGGGCTTGTTTTCCACCTGCAGTTTTGACCCCCCTACCTGTAAGCCTCCAGAGATCCATAGGAGACTTCTCTTACCTCCCCAGCCCTGATGTGCACGTACTTTTATTTGGGGGCGCAGGATGGAGTGTAGCAATGCCCACCTTCCCACCCAGTGATTGCACGAGTCAATAGAGAGGATATCCTTACACAGCACAACCACCCTTGGTGCTCACAAAGCCCAAGGCATCTCCAGATCCGTACAAGTCCTGCAGCCACACTGAATCCCATGGACCCTCTTGCAAGCCCAGGCTGGCACTGCCAAGGTGGCCAGTCGGTACCCAACTCTCTCTGTCCATCTGTTGGTCTTTGAAGCACTTTTCCTGGCTGACACCGGCATCCTCTGCCCTGGGAACAGATGCAGGGAGCAAACGGGAGATGACCTCTGTGTGTGACCCGGATCCGTTCACTCAGAGGTGAAAGCAAGTTGGTGTCAGAGCTAACTGAGCTGGGTCCAGCATTGCAAGGAGATGGCCGAATCCTGATAAGATGCTTCCCGCTGGAAGTGGGACCCTGTGTCCAGGCTGCTGAGCCTCAGAGCCAACTGCCAGCCCGGCTCCCTCCCCCTCTCTTATTTATTGGGTGTGGGAGGTGGTGGATTTTGGCTTTTTTTCCCGGATGCACCCAGCGCAGCGGTCTGCGCATGACACCAAATTAATTAATGTTGGGCAGGCGGAATGCAATTAACTACCCTGGAGCCTGGCCAAGGCAGGGGGAGCATTCCTCACTCCTGCAAGAAGCAACCCAGGAGCTTTCCCAGGCCAGACCTTGCTCTCGCTGCACGGCTCAAGGGCAAGAGGCTTTGATGGGGGCACGTCCTTCTGGAAATGCCTCCTCTGGGCCCCTTTGCTGCCCTGCACCTGCACTTGGATCCCATTCCATACGTGATCCCGTTGCTGCCTCTTCCCCCCGTCCAGGCCGGGGAGGCGGCAGGCGGAGGGAGGCAGCATCTGCAGGAGGTTGCAGTACAGTTGGCAAAATCCTGGGCAGAAGTAATCAAGCGAGAGGCCATGGTAGCATTTCAAGGACCAACTGGCTGGATTTTATTTATTGCTGCCACTCACTGAGAAAATGGACTCGGGAGGAGATTCCTGGGCCGCGGCTGCTGCGCGAGATGAGCAGCTTCTGTTAAATAGAGCATCGCCTGACAGAGCTGTGATTTAGCTGTGGCTATTTAAAGGGGTTTAGAGGCAGCCAATGCAGAGCATCTGCAGGCAAAATGGGCAGCTTTGGCAGTTCGGCTACTTTGAAAGTCAACTAAATTTAAAAAAAAAAAAAAGCTTGTCCAGAAATACATGGGAGTTGAGGAGGTGGCTGCAGAAGGAAACAGGTGGATTTGGGGGTCCAGCTGAACCCCACTCACAAGCTTTATGCAACCCATGCAGAAACCTGTCCCTTCCCCTGCAGTCCCAGCCTGGCCGTGTGCTGGGCCATGTTATGCATCACCTCTTTTTGCTTCAGCCTTTCTATTTTTCTTGCTGTCCATCTGCGCCTCTGGATGTGCATAACAGCTTCACGTTTGGGATGTGTGCGCTGTTACCTGAACCCTTCTTGTTCCATGCAGGAGGAAGGTTAAAGCTCAGATGGCTTTGAATAATAACCAGGCTATAAATCCACATCGTGCTTGTGGTATATACAAACTTGTAAAGCAGTGCTTGGCAGGACACCTCACCAACGTGCCATTAACAGGACCACCCTCCCCTTCCACAGTGTCCCACCAGCCAAGCGGGGTTTGGGAGTGAGCGCCAGAGATGGATCTTGTTGAATCTTAATTCCCAGCCTGGATAAACACCCTGTTCCCCCCAAGGAGGAAAACCAAGATGCCCAGTTACCTCTGCTCAGCTCCATCCCTGGGCCAGGACTTCCATCATCCCAGTATCTCCGTTGGGTGATCCAAATCCCTGAGCTGTATGAGGTCTGTGGCACTCGGCTTCATCAGGATGTCGGCATTTCATGAGCTGGTGTGTCTCCAGGAGCAGCTCTGTACTTCACACATTATCTTCCTCTTCCAAAGGGCAATTTAGAAGTGTAGGGATCAAGATTAAAATGTCAAATACATTCTTCTTTGCTATGCCGGTTAAATGCTTTACTCCGCTGAGGCCAACCTATCCCTCATTTCGGGCTTCGATTGCAAACTCCTCTGCGCCCAGCCCTGGTGTGATGGGCCAGGTTCTCCCATGCTTTTATGATAAAATAATTCAAGTTACCAGAAATGTTGGGTCTGCACCCATTTCGGCCAAGGCTGAGCTGTCTTCCTGCAGCAAGCAGTGCTTTGGCCAGCAGCCGTCTGGTTTTTCCCCCCCATGGCTGGTTATTCTCCGTCTGTGGCACAGGGAGCTGCAGGAAGCCATTATCTCTTGCATCTTGGCTAAAATTTCATCTTTGGTGAGAAGCTGTAGATAGCAAGGGCTGCACCTGATTTTAAAGCATTATATTTCTGGGAATATTCCCTTCAAGTAAGTTATTGGCAAAGTAAGCTGGGCCAGAAGTCCCTGATCAGTGACAATTTATGTGTGTTCAGACTCCTGTGCTAGTCAGAGTCCTCCAGATGATTGCAGTGAATGTGCAGGAAGCTTTTTCTTAAAATCCCCATGACTTTAGAAATTAAAAAGAGCCTGTATCTTGTGGGGCCAGCTTTCCCCAGAGGGAGACACACATGGAGCCCCAGTCCCCGCTGAGCTGTACCGACAGCACGGGCGGGTGAGGCATGGTCCTGGGGAGCGGAGCTGGTGTAAATCACGGCGTTGCCCCTTGCTTAATACACACACAGCTGGGAGGAAATGGCATAAGCATCCATGAAGCAGAGGCAGTGTGACACAGATACACCGTTCAGCCCCCCAACATCCCCCTCAGGCTGTCCTGGCTGAATGGGGACCCCACAAAGCACACGCATGGGTCCCCTCGACCATCGGGAGCGTGGGCGTGCCGCAGGTTTGCCTTGGGAAGCCCAAGCTCCTGCCTGATGCCAGAGTAATTTTTTTATATTCTGTTCTCCTCCAACACGACACAAGATTAATTACAGCCATAAAAACATTAGGAGCTTTCTAAATATTTTATGTGAATAAGCACACACAATATGAAGGTTTTACTTGTTACGTTTTTGTAAAGGACATTTTGTTTGTAATAACCGGGAAACCTGACAGGTGATTTTATTTTTACTGCTCCTGTCCACTCTGAAGGACTCCAAAAGCAGACAGGAGACAAGGGCAATAAAAACCATGCTCAGAGTCCCAGGGAGGGGATTAAGAGGACATGGCCACAAATGTCAACCCAAAAGCCAATCTCAGTTGCCTTCGGGAAACCACCTCCCTTTCCTTGCACTGGAGGAGATCTGGCCCTTCTTTAGCTTCGACTGGGAGCACTGGTGGGGTGGAGGCAGCTCGCAGGCAGGGGATGCTCGATGGCTGCCGATTTGAACAAGAGGTTGCAACCACGGTCATAGCAGGGGCCCCCCAGCACCACGTGCCGGCGGTGATGGTTTGTGCCGGCGGTGCGTTGCACTAGCTCACCACTCCCAGCTATTTTGCAATCTGTAGATAGCGGAGGCTACACCAGCACCGGAGGGCAGATGTCTGATCCCTATTCAGCTCATTGGAATTCAACAGGAGCCCTGTGGGTTGGTGATTTTTCTATGCATCTTAGTGTCGTCTGCTGCTGGAAACTAGAAATAAGAAGGCAATAGTCTGTTTTTTCCTGGGGTGAGTTAGCAGCTGAATCATCCTCCCAATAATGGAAAAATCTGGGGGGATGCTTGCCGTTTCATCCACCGCTGCCGCCCTCAAAGGACGCCCACGCTAAGCACTGCCAAGCGGGAGCACCCCAGTCTGTGGCGTTGCAGGAGGAGACTTTGCAAAGCTGCCCGTGATGGTTTTGTGCCAGCAGCAGATCCCCGGCGAGGCACCGAGGGGAAGCCTCAAAGCTTTCGTAAGCAGCCAGGGAGGGTTTGAGGATTTGGCTTGTCATCTCTATGTTTGAAAGACTAGATCTTGCTCACCGTTATCCAGAGAGACAAGACTTTGCAAGCAGTTCCTAGAGCAGGATCTGGTCCATCCAGGTAGGGCTCATTTGCTGCCTGGGTTTCTCAGGAGTCAGCCTACATCTTCCTCCTCGTTTCATGCCTGGCTGCAATCCCAGGCAGAGCAGACTTGGACATCCAGCAATTACAACAGACAGCACTTCTTTCCTCACCCTTCCTGACTATCTCCAGCAATCCCAGCAAGTCATCCAATTTCCTGATGTTACTGTGGCAGTGCAAGGCAAGAAGCCATTAGCAATTGGGTCTCGATGTGTCTCATTCTTGGTTTAAATATTGAAGAGGCTTCAAAACACCTCTTCATCCTAGCAGTTGACCTGAAATGGTATCTGTTGCATCACGCAGCTGTTTGGGGTTTTTTTTTGTGAGCTGTCATGGTTTCTGATTGCAGAGCGAGGAGATGCAGCGCTCCCGAGGCCTGACACACAGCATGACTCGGAGTTTGTGCTGAATATTTCATGCAGACACATGCAGACAGAGGCACCAGTCTGTTTTCAATTCTGATTTTCTCTGCTTCTTGAGGTGCATAAATGATGCATATTGTTTAAGCTTCCTGGTTTCGGAGGGGGAAGAGTGACAAATGCCTTTGCTGTTGGTTGCCCAGGTTTTGGGTGAAGCAGACCTCGTGCCTTCAGCTGTCTGTACAATGTTGTAAGCGATGAAGCCTGCTGGCTGCTGAGCCCTGGGCAGCTCTCCTGCAGTGGCAGTCAGTGACAGAGGGACACAGGGACCAGGGTGGCCCAGTTCAGCAGGATCTAATACCTGCTTAATACGTGTAATCTCCAGCTAATTAGGTGCCTGTTTCAGTCTTTCCAAGGCTTTATCAGATCAAAACCAATACTGTTTTCATGGTGGTTAATTTTTGCTGAGTGACTCCAGGTGAAACACCAGTCTACACTTGTGGGGAGGGGACATGGAGCTGCTATTGCCCAAAAAAAACCCAGCCGCTGCGGATCTAATACCTGCTTAATACGTGTAATCTCCAGCTAATTAGGTGCCTGTTTCAGTCTTTCCAAGGCTTTATCAGATCAAAACCAATACTGTTTTCATGGTGGTTAATTTTTGCTGAGTGACTCCAGGTGAAACACCAGTCTACACTTGTGGGGAGGGGACATGGAGCTGCTATTGCCCAAAAAAAACCCAGCCGCTGCAAGGTGCCGGCCCTGCCGTGGGGAAACCCCTCAGCACTGAGCGGGACGGGAGCTCCCCTGGCCTCTCGTGGACCACCTTGACCCCGCAGCCCTCCCGATATCGCTCAAGGCGTTGTAGCAGGAGCTGTTGCAATTGCTGCGTGCCGTTGGCGTTCAGGTTTGTCTCGCCCTCTTCCATAAGCACAAATGGGAGCTGCATTCATGCACTGGAGGGGTAACCCTTGCTTTCGAAGAGCAATCCCTGCCCAGAGCAGAGCTTAAACCCGGAGCAGCAAGGAGTTTCGTAGAATGGCGACAGTGCAGTTGGCTGCGGCAGGTGATGAGGCTGCTTCTCCAACAGCCTCTGCTCATCACCCTGGCTGGACACAGGGCCCTGTGGCTCCCACACTTGTTCTTTTTGGAGGTGGCAAGAATCTAATTAGAGCCAACCGTAGAGTTGGTACTAATTGTGAAATACAGCTGCCGGAGCGAGCGCAGAGCAGCTGTTTGGGAGTGGAGTTAGGGAGCAAAGTTCATTTCATCTTTGGCACGAAGCACATTGAACAGCTTCACTTTGGGGCAAAAAGGGACTCGAAAGCAGAGGGGTGACATGTTATTAGTGCCTTGGTGTCTGTCGAGAGCTGAGCCAGTCCCTGGCAGAGGGGCAATCGGTGTATGCCCATCCCTTCCATGGATGGGATTTCTTTTCCACGGGGCAGGTGAAGGCTCTGTGGCAGCACCATGTTGTCCAAACGAGCGATGCGCCAGCACGCTTGGACTGGGAGAGATGCCCGAGCAAGGACTGTGGCTCTGCAAGCCGAAATGGGGATCAAAATGGGATTTTGCCTCTCTCCCGCCTCTCAAAGCATCCCAGCTTGATTCCTCAAAGCTCTGTACTCTCCCACATGTGCCTCTCCACCTCCTTCCTCTTTTCCAACATTTTGTACCATTTCGCTGAGGCAGGAGCCTCCACGTTCAACCATCTCCTGTTGCTGCATCCATCCCATTCCTGGGGCCCATCCCGCTGTGGTTCAGGGGACTCGGCCAGAATCGATCACTAACAGTGTGTTGGGAAGCACCGTGCCAAAGCAGCAACCTGCCATGGGTTTTCTCCTGACTCCCAATGAGATATTGTCTATGGATCCTTAAGAAAGTTTCATCTTGATGAAAACCCTTTGTGGCGTTTTCAGCAGCTGGAAAAGAGCGATTAGAGGAATTCCTGGTGTCATTATAGGCTCTTCTTTGTCAAGACTCTCGTAGGGGGAGGCTGCCCACCTGATTTTCTCCTTAACAACCTACCTGTGATTGACAGTACAAAGCAAGCTGTCACAAAATGAGACAGAAATTGGTTGTCGATTAGAGCTTTTCTTTAAAGGTCAAACAAAAATTATAATGCAAACCCCAGAGGTATATTTTAGAAGTGATCTCTGAAGGCAAAATCAGGGACGTTGGCTGCAGAGCTGTGAGTGAGGGACGGCTCTGCCCAGGGCCGCATCCTGCCCACAGGGACAGGGCACAGTCCAGCCCTGAGTGATGAGGAGCTGCCTCGACTGTTGGGGATGCGCTGAGCCCGGGGTGGCTTTGGAGACGGGAAGGGAACGGGCATGTTCCAGCCAAGCAGGGACCAGAGGGGAATGGTTTTATTTGTTTTCTTGTTTCTGTAAATAGTCACCCGTGTCGCCAACTTTTACTTTAGGCAAATTAACAGAAAGTACCCCCCCACGTGCATCTATTTATCTGGAAAAGTTTGGAATTCAGTGACTTTATATTACTAAGACTTTCTAGAAATTCTGAGTTAATTACTAAGAAAATTCTTAGTATTAATTACTAAGAATTAATTATTATTCTTTGTTAATTACTAAGAAATTCTGAGTTAATTAATGCTGGCAAAGGCAGAGATCACAGAAGGCCCTTTACAGCTGGGGAGACCACCATCTCTCACCACAACACCTGTAAGGCCATTCCCGCATTGGGCTAACGGCTTCTCGGTGTCTTTTAGCAGATCAATTTTTGCTATAAATTATTGTGCAAGTTAATAAAAAAAAACTGTTGGAGTAAAAATGAAACATCTTGGCCAACATTTCTCCGAATTGTTTTGAGGGCTTTGACCTTTTTTCTTTGTCCCAATTCCAGGCCTGAAAAGCTCTGCAATACCTTGACATTTTGGGCAGGAAGGG
>NW_009233032.1:69133-74239 GCF_000690835.1 Fulmarus glacialis | reverse complement strand
GAGGGGGGAGGCGCGCGGACGGGACACGACCAAATTTGCACCTACATTTTCCCTTGAGCAACGAAGCAGTAAAAATGTAGATTTAGTCGCCTGGACAGGCTCTGTAGTTCAGCCTTACCTCCTTTTTTCCTTAGGCCATATCTACTGCTATGTTCTCCATAAATCATGTTCAGACTTCCTAGGGCTTTTAATACTAATTAAGTCTTAAAGTAGGCTGAAACGAGCTAAGGGAGACTTATATCACAGGTTCCTCGGTCAGTGTTGTGACTACTTTGCTTCCTGTCTTCAAAGCATTTTCAAGGGAAGGTTTTGCAGCGTTTTGTAAGGACCAGATTTGTTCAATGATCCTGGAGTTTGGAGTTGCTCCTCCCTATAGCCTGTGTAATCCATAATTGCTGTTTGGGGGAACTTTATTGCTGTTTCTCCCCATTTTAAATAATCGAATGGGTTTTCTCCTGTTTGTTTTGGGGGGGTTGGGTTTTTTATTAAATCCTGGAGGAGGGTTGGAGGGCAGAAACTTGTGAGTTAAAACGCTCGAATGGCTCCGGCTGCGCTATCTGGTACCGGTGGGAGAGGACAAAATGCTCTCATAAGGGGAAATCTGCCCTGTGGCAGCATCGAAGCTCGTTCAGGGACTCGAGGCTAGAAAACAACATTTCAGCATGTAATTCTTCATCTCAAAATGACCCTCAATAGCTGACGGGTGCCAACACCTCAATGAGAGATGCCGTGTGTGTGTGTGAATGGGGGAAAGGACCCTCAAACCTTTTTGTTTTCTTTCTCACTGTGTTTTCAATACCTTCAACGCTAAAAGCCCTCATTAAAGTTTAATCCTCTACAGTAACTCTTTACATCCATGATGTTGCCAGTCTCCCAGTAACCCTGGCACCCATTTGGAGTTACAAAGCTGATGTCCTGCCTGGCTTATGGGATTTGCTTCGAGCCGAATGCTGCAGCGACCACCTTCGTGGCAGCGTTTTTCCTTCTTTCTCCAAACGGAGCCTGTTTTAATCTGTCACAGCAAGTTTAGCTTTGGTGTTTGCAATTGCTTTCCAGAAAAGATGGTCTTTTTCTGTTGACTGAAGGGAAAAGTGGTGAAAATAAGTAGTTAATTTAGAAACACCAAAGAGTCAGTGCTGGGAGGGGTTTAGACTAATGCCTGGGGAGAGGGATGGTGGTGGCAGGTCTGGAGGGACAGGCCGAGCCTTCAGTTCAGAGTCGGACCAGAAAATAGATGCCGACATTCCCTAACCAATGTGTAGGTTGCATCGGTGTGGAGGGAAACACCATTTAAAACTGACCTGAGATTTATTTTTTGGTGAGCTGGAGAAAAACAAAATGGTTTGTTCTCCATGTGTGGAAAAGTAAGAATTTCCATCACCCTTTGGTGCCACTTCACAACTGGATGCAATTAATTTCTAGATGAAACTTTTCATGTCCTCACATTTGAAACGTTTGGTTTTGGAAATGCTGAGGAAGAATTTTGACTCATGAAAGAACTTTTCAAATAGTGAAATTATTTTTTAACCAAACTTGATCCCAGTTCACAAAGCTGGGATGTGCATTTTCTGGTCAACTGCATTCAGAAAAAAAAGCCTCACCCAGGCCTGCTTAGAGGATAAACAACAGGTAACAGGGGTGAAGAGGGGAAGGGAAAATAACTGGCCAGCTTCATCTAAAATCCCAGGCGATCGATGCAAAGTCTCCAGTGGGCTTGAGGCCACGGCCTGGTGAGATGGAGGAGATAAATAGGACAGGCGGATCAATCGTGGGCAAGAGGAAGGAGGACAAACGTCACAAATCCAATATTTAAAAAAAAGAACAATGCAGAGTTAAAAGCTTTGGCTTGACAGATTTGGCATTACAATATCAAAGCTTTTGTCAGCACTGGGAAATATTTCACCTCAAGTTGATGCTCTTTGGCAAAAATAAGAAAGGAAAAAGAAGGTATAAGGAAAAATCTGCTTTTTTTTTTTTTCCCCTGTGCAAAGAAAAAAACACCTTGACAGAAAGATTGCTTCAATCAAAAAGCCATGTAGCATCTTGCCTGTTCCCAGAGAGACCATGGAGAGCACAGCTCAGTTGGTAGTTTGAGCAGAGCAGCAGATAAATGCACAGATCTTTTAAATTCCAGGCATGAAATGGGGAAAGCGGTGAGTAGCGGAGCTGGAACAGCTCTAGGTAAGAAAGACACTAAGACACAGTGGTACATGCCGGGCTACACACTGCTCTGGGCAGCAGCACCCACGTCCCACCCTGCTCCTCCTCCAGTGTTCCTCCCCAGGACAAGCAAATCTGGTTCTCATGGTGGAAATGACTCAAATATTTGCAAAGGAGCCATTTCACTCGCATCTCACCCAGCTTTCTGCATTGCACGAGCTGGGAAGCTTTCCCCATCTTCCCCAGGTACAAGTCTCCCGCAGATCTGCAGCTGCCAGATTTTGGGTATGAGCTTGCAGGAGGAGGCACAGCAGGGGAGGCAGGTGTGATGGCAAGCCTGGCTTTCTCTTGCTGCCGTGTGTTTGTCCAAAGGCAGCTTCCAAAGTAGCTCAATTAAGCACGGTTGTTATTGATATTAATGAAGGGAGAAAGCTGGCCTCTGAAGGCTCAGCTAATTTCCGTGTCTGATGCTTGCATTGTTTGAATATTTGAGGATCTTTATTAAATTCTTAAAAAAATAAAGACATCAAGATTGTCTTAGCTCTCAGTCAAAAAATGCAGGCGGTGGCAGGGCGAGGGGAAGGGGATCTCTTCTGAGCCAATCCTGCCTGGGAAAATAAAGCAGCCATTCAAATATGGCAGAGGACCTGTTTAAAAACACAAGCAACTTTAATTTGTGGGGTTTGGCGATGAGGTACCAAAGCAACCTGTTGGCCAAGGAAGCCCTCCCTCGACAACATGCCCGGTTGGTGCTGGTGGATCCTGAGCAGGATTGATTAAAACAGCCCTGAAGTTCATCCCTTCCAAGCCCCCGTGGTGTGAGCATCGACATGATGTGATACGCCTTCAAACCAACCTAATCAAGGCCCTTCTCCCAAATTTCTGAAGGGATGGTGTGGGCAGGAGCCTGACAGCTCTGCTAAAAGCAAGGTCTTCTCAGCCGTGCAGAAGGATGCCAAGGGAGGGCACGGTTTCGGCTCAGTTTAGGACCACAGAAATTAAGGAGGACAGGGAAGGAGTCTCCTGCTGGCATATTTTATTTATTCAACTACAAAAGGATGGGTTTTCTCGCCTGCTGCTGCTCTGAGATGGTGGAGGCTCTCCCAATTAGCTCCCAGCACTCCAGCACACTCACACCTCTCCTGTGAGGCTTTCGGTCAGGTTATCTGGTGAGGATTTTTTTCCAGCTTGTCGGAGGTGTAGGGTGCTGGTTTTTCTCCCATATAATGAGCTGTTTTGTGTGTGTCAGCACTGGCTCCGTATTGTGTCTTCGTTCACGCCTTCATGGAGAATTTAGAAATGCGACATCTCCTTTCTGGTTCAGGCTTTCAAGTGTTTTTAATCCCTGAACGCAAACAATGCAGAGCAACGGGAATTGCTTCTTAAATGGGGGGGGCGGCGGGGGGGAAGCAGATTTTTCTTCTGACAACATATTTGCAAATGGCTTTCATCCCCTCTCACCACACTGGGTCTGAACAGCAGCATGAAAGGAGCAAAGTGTGCAGCACAGGAGGAAAAGACACATAAAGCCAAAGGATGTGAGGGAGCCTTGTTACACTGACTTTCGAAAGCCAATGCCTCCAAGTCTTACAGATTTTTAAAAAAAAAATTAAGTGTTCTGAGTAGTTTTCCTTATTTCAGGGCTGGTGCGGTATACTCAGAGTTTGAAAGGACTTGAAGGGGAGATGCGGGAAGTCGGTGGCAGAACTGGGGATGCTCTCCAGACCCTGGGCTGTTTGTGAAGTTCAAGCTGTCTTCTGAACCGAGATCATCATCTACGGTGGGATCTTGGGGTGAGTGAATGGTTCCTCCTACAGGAGCCAACACCGTTTCCCTCTGACGTTAGGGTAGGACCTGATGGGGGAAGGTTACAAAGCATGAATTCAGCAAAAACACCCTTTGCTTTTGCTGAGGGGGGACATGAGCTCCCGACAGCTGAAAGCTGCTGAGTTTCCTTCTCGCTGCGCACTGAAAAGCAACATCCCGTGGCCATGTATACCCCAGCTGCAGCTTGGGCTCATCCCTCCTTCTCCTCGCTTTGGCCAGGGCAGGGAAGCCTGGAGCTGGGTAGGACGTGCCGGCTACGATGCTGCACCTTCCTCTCACTCGCAGGTCTGGAGCTGTTTCCACTGTTTGGACGTTGCTGCAGGCCAGCTCAGGGTTATTTAAACAGAGCCAGGGATTTCTCTAGTAGATTCAGGAGATCTCAGCTGAACTCCCCAAGAACAGCAAGGACACCCATGCACTGAGCGAGACCCGCTGAGCACGACCACCTCGGGGGCATCCCCCAGGGGCTGGCCAGGACCACTTCTACTTTTTGCAGCCATGCTCATTCAAATGAACCATCTTCAATCTTAAACCCTCCATATTTAAACATGAGGAAGAAGGTACCTTAGCAGGTTGCACCAGGAAAAAAAAAAAGGTCAGCTTCTCCCCTTCCTGATTTGCACCCATTTTGCATGGTATAAATGACTCTTGAATCTCAGGTAGGTGTTGGAGGAGTCCCTCGCAGAGCCACGGAGGACCTGGCTGTGTGGTCTCGGCTCTAACCACAAAGCGCGCAGCCTCAGCCATTTTTCTTCTAAAGAGGTGGGGTTTGTGCTTGGAATTGAGCCTGAAATTAGCCTTTTCACTGGCATGATGGTAGATGGTGGATGCGGATCCTTCCCTGAGCCCGCGGGAAGTGGTCCAATCTCTCGGCTTACGGCAGCATCCCAGAATGCCTTTAAAAGCACAATAAGTCAAACTTCATGTTAGCAGCTCAGCTGCTTCAAATAACACAGAAGGAGATAGGGGAAGAAAATAAACAAACCCAGATTTTAACAAATATCTTCTGCTCCATTCTGTATTTGTTGGCAAGGTGAGTACACTTTCCAAAAAGCCTTTTAGGTTTTTTTTTGAATGGTAAATTCAGATCTTGTGCTCACTTGAGGGGGAAATGACAGA
>NW_009233032.1:51806-69120 GCF_000690835.1 Fulmarus glacialis | reverse complement strand
CAAACCCCCCCCACACACACACATTTTATATAAATCTAATCATCAGCCTGAAAGTAGACATTAAAATTACAATATAGCTCTTGACTTTTTGTAATTAAAAGCATTTTGTGATGACTTGCTTGATTAAAATGAGATCATCCATTTAAAATGAAAATTCAGAATGAAAATTGCTTTTGTTGCACCGATTATTCTATTTTAAAACTCCTCGCTGTTATCACCCTAATAAAAAGCTGTCACTTCTTCTGTCAAGTAATTCACAACATGAGGCATTTGCATTTCTCCCCGACTTGTGTTTATTTCAGTAATTACAAATGGATTCTTCTTCTAACCCCCCTCTCCCTCCATCCTTCCCTCCCGCGCTCACCCTCCCCTCCCTCACTGTCACAGCACGAGCTGCTGCCCTTCGTCCTGGGCAAGCACGGAGAAATCCCACACAGGGAAATTAGGGGGGGGGGGAAATTATCAGGAGGGTCAGTGCTTTCTGTCTATAAAAAGCAGCAGTGTGTTTAACCCGTGGCGCTGGGGAGGCCAGGAAGCCCCCAGCATCGGTGCTCGGCTGATAGAGGGGTGCTGGCAGAGGCTGCCCAGTGCTTGAACCAGCAATGTGACAGCAATGTCGGGGGTTTTTTAGAAAAAAAAAAACAAACAACACTCTCTCTGTGCTGAATGGAGTGATAATTCCCTGCCACTAATTGAAATTTTGATTGACTAGATTGAACAAGTAATGATAAAAGCCAGTTTCACTTAAAGATCACGGGCTAGATTGTGGGTGTGTGTGAGAGAGCGAGCCAGGCTTGGGGAAGATGGGAAATAATTTCACTTCTGCTGTTAGCCTTTCCCTGTCGTGATTCAACTCTCAAAGTAGAAACAGAGCCAGAAGTCCTCCTCCTTCCCTTCCTCCCAACCCATCCAGCAGATGTGACTGGCCCCCAGAAGCTGGTCTTGTTGTCCCCATCCCCACCACCCTCGCCTCTGCTCTCTGCCAAGGGATGCTAAAGAGGATTTGGGGACTGCCACTTGCTATACGTGAAAGGACGGAAGGAGTTAACTGAAAAGGATAATTAATTAAATGGCAGTCAATGGAGGAGCAGGGTGTCCCCGCTGCAGGCAGCAGGACCAGCCGGGAGCACTGGAGCGTGCTCGCCCCCACGCACGCCTTGCTGCCATTCGGCTCATCCCAGGCGCTGCCGCCAGCCTGCCCTGTGCCCCGTCTCCTCCTCTGCTTTTTGCTGCTGCCACCAAGTTTGCAGGAGCAGCCGTGGCCGCAGTCGTGCCGTGGCTCCTGTGTCCATGAGGTCTGATCTCGGCGCTGTGCTGCTCGGGCCGGCACTTGGACACGTGCCGCAGGGAGCCACAGGCATCTGAGGCTGTAGGATATTCCTAGCACTTCTCTATGTGTGTATATATATTTGTGTGCATGCCTATATAATTGTATTTAGTATACGTGGAGCTGTATGTGTGGGTGTATAATATATAAATAAATACATATGTTTCAAAGTTCTGCATTTTCCCATCTGAAAGCTGTCTCCAGCTTACAGCTCAAGACGTAAAGGTGCACCAAGTCTCTCTCTTGGCTTTTTATCTCTTTTTCCATAGGCAGCTGCTCCCTCTCTCCCTCTCCAGCCTGACAGTGCCGCTACATGAGTCTGTATTCCAGGGCTGAGGGTTTTCAATTTATCTGCACAAAGCACTTGTGCTTAATCTGGAAAGCGCAGGGACATTAGCACCGCCTCACCCGGGCTGCCTCTTGCAGCCAGCCAGCCCGAGCAGGGCAGTGGTGCAGGGCTCGCTGCTCTTGCTGCTTTCGCCTTTTTTTTTTCCTTCTTCCTTTTGGGTGAACTGGAGCCAAGAGCTTAAAAAGGAAAAAAAAAAATTTACAAAACCAGCAAGCTTTTGAAGGGCAGGGTGCTACTGGTAAATTTTTTCCTCCTTTCTTTCAGTGTATTTTGCTCTAATATTCCTAATTCCCAGATGTGGCATAACCCTCCTCCTTCCACCCATTCTTCCTTGTGATAGAAGCATCTTGCAAAGCTGTAAACTCTAGGAGAAAGCCAAAATAATTGACAGGAAGAAGGGAAAGCAGTCCCCTTGTGCAGCCATGCCCTGGGAGCACTGCAGGTTGGCAGTAGGAGGGTGGTGGGATGGAGATGCAGAGGCCACCCAGCCCTGTGCTCGTCCCCGAGCAGCCCTGTCTGGCACTGATGGGACATGTGTGTCCCCTGGGGTGCAGGTTCATGGCCAGGGCTGTGCCCTCAGCCTGGCCTGCCCGCACGCAGCCTGGGGTTGATCTGAGCTGCCTCTAAGCTGGGGACTGCCCGGCATGGAGGGGAAATCCTTGCACTTTGTGTTTTCCAGGTGTCCTGAAAGCTCCCGTCCCTTCCAAGCTTCTCCCTACAGAAACATCCCAAAGCATCTCAGGCCTTCAGTCAAGTACTGAGGTTTTCTCCTGGGCACCACCAACCGTGCAAGTTTGGGATGAGCCAGATCTGAACATTGAAACACAGGTGAAACATTCCCTGGGGCTTTTTGATGAGGGGTTTCCATTTCAACAGAGAAAAATTTGCTGAATTTGGAGAAAAGTATTTCTTTGGAGGCTTCTTTTTTTTTTTTTCCTGCTTTCCTGGGTGCATAGCTCTCAGTGATGGAAATAAGAAAGAGCAACAAAAATACCAGCTAAGTCTTACATGTCCAGGTTAATAATCAGGTTGAAGAAGCCAGATATAGCAAAGACACAGTTATGACTTGCATTACGGGAAACGGGAGCACATCGTGTCTTGTGTGTTTTCTTTGAAAGAACAAAATCAAGATGTAAGGAACCAGCGAGGGGGATGAAGGGGGCACTTAGCAGGCTATGATTAATCTGCAACCTGCTTAATCGGCCTCAGGATAACTGAGAGTTGTCTCTGGATAATTGAGATCAATGGAGTATCATTAGAGACTGCTTTAAAGAGCACCCGGCTTCAAACGCTGAGCAAAGCAGGGGGAATCAGGGGAGCGAGGACAGAGCCCAGGAGAAGAGAGAGGATGCTGAGCAGCGATGGAGAAATGGCCCTTGCGTTACATGGGGGACGTGCAGGAGGGGAAGGTGGTTTGTGGTGGTTTTGTTTAAGATCGGGACCTGTGACTTTCCAAGCACCTGATCTCTGCTGGGGGGATATTTGGGAAAGCCGAATTTTTTGCTGAACACATGCTGAGGCTGTAATTCATCCCCATGCTGAGAGACCTATGCAGTACAGATATGCTGACAAGTGTGCACTGCGTGTTGCACGTTCATGGAGTGCACAAATCTTGTAATGCTTTCAGCTACAGAGCTGTGTATGCTCAGCCCATGGGGCAGCACAGTCTGGGGCTCTGGGGGACACAGGTTCCTCCAGTCCTTCTGCAGCACCTCCTGCAAATAGGAGCAATTCAGTTGATGCAGCCTTTCGTTGGTCTGACACGTCCCCAAAGCACTGCGTTCATGGCATATCAGGTGAGTCCATAGTTACCCCAGATGGGAACATCCAAATGTCATCTCAGCTTTGCAGGTACCGTATCTCCAGGTTTGGATCCAGCCCTCCAAGGGAGGCTGGATCAGGCATTCCCATGAAGGGTTTGGTTCCCTTCCATCTAAAATGTGTGAAGAAACAAAATGCTTCTAGGTTTTTGCCCCGCCGTGCCGATGAGGTCAGGGAAACAGGGTTGTTAATTCCAGGGTTTATAGGAGGAATCTTTTAGCCATTGGTTTCTGTCCAAGCCCTGGCACAAGAATCAAATACCCAGAAAACAAGACCCCAGAAAGGGAGAAAAGTGTCATTTCAGATCAGGGAAAATCCAAGTGCTGCTAGGCACAAACAAAAGGCGATTTGGCAGCCACTGACTGGGCAGGCTTTTTCTTTCTTCTCTTCCCCAGTGGCTATGGAAACTGCCGTTGTTCGTCCGCCTTCCCAAGGAAGGTGGGCACAGCGGGCATGCAGAGCTCCCTGGGGAAAAGCCTTTGCAAAGCAAAATAAGCCAACGCCAGACCTTTGCCTTCAGGGGCACGAGGGACTGGGAGCTGCGAGGTGGCCGGGCAGGGGAGCAGGACAGAGACCTACGCCACGCATGCCGATGCTCGGGGACAGCGGGTGGATGGGAACTGCTCCTGCTGACTCTCTGGGTGACCACAAAAAGGTGCTCCCAGCCCCAGTGCCTGCGGTGCTGGTGCTCCCCAGGCAGCTCATCTCCCTTACCCATTTGATTCATTTTAGTGACTAAACTGGAGATTTTATCTCTGGATTTTAGTATACTGTTGTCAGCCTCATTTTGCTCGGCGTGGTTGGGTTTTTTTAAACCCAAAAGCCCTTTGCATACTGCTTTTCACAATCTTGTCTAGCAAGGACGTTTTTTAATGCAAATCCCTTGACTCCAGAAGCTCTGGATTGAAAAAGGAAAAATAACTATCATGAGACTTGAGCTGCTAGGCTCAGTGATGGGCGTGAGAAGTTTGAGGTTTACAGATTAAATATCAGAGAAGCTGTCGTGGCTCCAGAGTGGTTTCAGATGAGCGTGTTCAAGATCAGTGGTGTTTACAGCAGGGACTCGGTTGAGTCAGGAATTGCTCTCTGATCATCAAAACAAGGAGCGGTTTGGGACCATCCTTTCTCTTGCCCTGTGCATTGTAGGTTATGAGAGGCTCCTTCAAGCCCCTGCATAAGCCCTTGCTCGAAAGGAAGTCGTTTTTCAGCTCTTTTGAGTGGTTTGCAAAGGTTAATGAATAAGGAATCAATTAATGGTTTCCTAGCCTTGCACTTTCTCTTTTCATTTAAAGGGTTCCCTTTTTGAAGATTAGTTTAATGTTAAGAATAATCTGGTTTTGCTGAGAGCTAATTAAATGTGGCACCATCTCTCCTTGCCCTGCTCTCGCTCCTTAAAGCAGACTGGGGCTCCGGGAGCTGCTCCCCCTGGGCAACAGCGAGGAGCCAGCCGGGACCCTGCCTGCTGCCCGGGGCAGCAGAACGGGGCTTCAGCTCCCCACAACTTTGGTGCTGCAGCAGGAGTCGCCAACGTGTTTTGGGGTATTTGGGGTTTAGACAGTTCCCTGCCCTCTTTCTCTGGCTCTGTCTCCAGTTTGCAATGGTTGTGGCTGCAGCCCAGGGCAAATGCCCCCACTGATGCTCTCAGACACCTGCAGCTTGAGGAGGGGTTGGGACACCAGGAATTGCACAGGGTTAAGCTCACGTGTGGGTGGAGGAGCCAGGAGCAGGTTTCTTTCCTGTCTCAAAAGGAATCCAGACTGAGCCACTCAAAAGCGTAACTGAGCATTTCCTCAAAAGCGAAATACAGACCATAAGCAGCATCCAAGGGGCGTCGGAAAAGCTCGTGGCTGTAATCCCCAGTTGGATCCACCAGTTCCGATTCTGGTAGGGCAAAATAGGGCTTGGTCCTATTGCAGTGCCCAATACGACTCCAGCAGTCACAGCTCACTCAGGACTTCTTTGCCTCAGCATGTTAAACCCCCACTTTCCCTTATTTAGGCACTGCTTTACCAGAATATCTCCCCATCGAGGAGAGTCTGAAGTCCTCACGATCTTCTGTGGACTACGTCCATTTACCCAAATCTAAAGCCACCAAATGCACAAGCAGCCACCCATCGAGTTCAGCACGCTCTGGCTGAGTTTCTCCATTGATCTGGCCCATTTTACAGGACCAACCTCAAAGTAAAACCCTCAGCACACATTAGCAGTGGCAGCAGTACCAGCCCCTGAAAACTCAGAGTTCAACCTGGTGGCAGTATTTAATCAAGAAAGTGCTTTTATCTCCCTTACCGCACTGGAAACCCATCACACCTGGTCAGAGAGCCTTTTGGTTCGCAGTGCTTGGCCGAGATTTTTCTCTGATTTATTAAAGCAGCTTCCCCATTACCAAAGCACTGGAACAGAAACACCCATCAAAGGTTTAAGAGTCTAAATGGGTGTTAATTAGCCCAGCAGGGAAGGCAGAGTTTCAATGAGGTTTATCTTTAAACTACTATTAAGTTTGACAATGTAAAGAGATAAATTTGGTACTTAATTCAAGCCTCACCTAATCAAATAGATTATGGTTGTTACCCGTACCTAAAATGTAAATAATCTTTAACTTTGGGGGGGGTTGTTTTATGGAACAGTATCGCATTGATACTTGTGACAAAGCCCTGCTGTCCTCTCTCTCGCCCCCGCCGCACAGCATCCACCGCCGAAGCCTTCTTAAACCGTTCTGCTTTAAAGGGATTAGGAAGAGGGTGGGATGGAGCAGAGCAGAGGAGGAAGGCAAGGCCCAGCGTAGCATTTTGGTGCTGATAGCTGCTCATGGGGTGCAGCCAAAATGCCTGCTGAGCCGGGAAGAGTCCTTCGCCCCAGCGATGGTGCGGGCAGGTGAAGTTCCCTTGAGCACTGATGGCTTATTTTGTCCTGGGTGTTTTGTATCTGTCTGAGGTGCAGGGAGCGTGGTATCTTTTGCTAAGTATTGCATTGATCCTGATGTTTAAAACATGGAGGCTCAAGCTCTACTAGAGCTTTCAGAGAGGCAGAAAGCATCAGTTAGCAGGGAAAATCACTTCCAAGTAGGGTTAGAAGGGACACGCCAGACCTTCGTGCTGCTCTGTGGGGATTGGGGCAGGAGGGACCCTGGGCCACGTCCCCACGGGGGACTTTGACTCCTGTTGTCCCTGGGCACAAGTGTCCTGAGCCCTGGTTTGCACAAGCTCCAGCCAAGCACCATCTACACTGGAAGCATGCATTAGTTTGGCTACATTGGGGCAATGCTCAGGGTACTTTTAAGGAAAAACCCATTTTAAAGTTTAAAAAAAAAAAAAAAAAGAAGAAAAAAAGCTGCCTAAACCCAGACGAGCCTTTTCAAAGACCCCCTTTCTATCTCAAAACTCTGCATAAGGGCCACATCTCTGTTGAGCCCGCAAAGAAATTCTCAGCTTGAGCATTGTGTTGGGGAGGAAAAGCCACTTTTCTAAAACTTTATGCCTTTTCTTTTCCTTTTTCTTCTCTTTCCCCCCTTGTGTTAATCTAATTGCTTTGTGCAAGAAGGGGGAAAAAAAAGGGCAGATGGGAATTTCCATGCAGCGGGATTCTTGCTGGGACTTTTAGATATTTACAATACCTCAAGGAATAAAGAAAACCATATAGATTATGGACTTAGAAACCAGCCTGCGCACTGCATATGTGTGATCGTGTGTGGGCACTGAGATATTAGCCACACACACAGAAAAAGAGCACACAACAAATTTATCTTTACAACTCTTAAATTATCTTTCAGTTGACACTTATTAACCTCCTGCCAAACTCATTATCTACGTGAGTAAAACCCGAGCTATCAAACAGAAATGGCTCATAAGGCTGCTGCCCATGCTCAGGGAAAATTTGATTGTGAACAGGCAAGCTGGAACAAGGCTTTTTGTATTATTTTATTTTATTTTGCTCTAAAAAGCCTAATCCTGAACGTTGCTGAAAGGGGCTCCTGGCACGATGCATGCAGAGAGTGTAACCGGCCAAATTAACATACAGAGAGCTGTGAAATCCAAGCAGAGGAAATACATTCTGCTCTGATTTACAGTTTTATGTCTCAGAGCAAGGAGTCCTTCTCCCCCTTCCAGGCTGTGGTGGTTGCTGCGTGTTTCCTAGGGCCGGTGCATGACGTTTAGAGATCGGGAGTGGAGGGGATTTTGCTTGCTAACAAGGAGGACAATTTGGGTCTGGGATTTGCAGTCTTGGGGAAGAGGGAATATCTGTTACTTTGTAAATATCTGCTCATTTATCAATGGAAATAGGCATTTCCTCTGGTCAAATAGCACAGCCTCGAGGATTTAACTCCTGGGTCTGAACGAGCATTTTGCATCCTGCTCTGACACTAACCTTCTGGGTGACTTTGGGGGGAAAAAAACATTACAGACACATTTCAATACAGTGCCTACTAAGGGCACAACAAGCATTAATGCCTATAAAGACCAAGAGATGAGATTGTTTAAAGGAAAGAAGGGGCTTTGCATACCCCACCCTTCTGGAAGGAAAAAATTCCCCCTCTCAGCAGCTGCTTGTTGAGCTCCGGCATTTGATGGCTCCAAATTAATCAAATAAACAAGGCACCTCTGCGCAAAGAGCAATTAGAGGCAGCCGCGTCCTGCTCCCTTCCCTAGATGCCTCCGTGACAGGTTAAAAACCCTTCCCCGTGTCAGCGCATTCCCGGTAGCTTTTGGAGCCTGCTAAGCACGGCGTGGGGCTGACAGCCAGCGTGAGATTTCCCCCGGTAAGGCAGCCGCCAATTAAGCCGATGAAAAGGAGGGAGAGGGAGCAGACAGGGCTTCTGCAGGGACAGGCAAGGCCTTTTCAAGTGAGGGAGAGGAACAGGCAGAGAGGAGCAGAGAATCTGGGGGTCCCCAAACCCCTGCTTTATCTGGACTGGTTATAGAATCCCTTTCCCCAGATATCCCTACAGAGAGCAGTATGTGGTACTCCTGTCCTTGGGCTTCCTATTCTTGGTTATCCAAGCACTGTCCCCTCCCCAAGATGTATGTGCGTATCCCAGCTGCGATTTCCAGACCAGGGACCCTGTGGCTGTTTGATCCATGTAAAAGCATCACTGCATATGTGGGATCGGTATTATACCAGTGTCCGTGCTCGCACTTTGCACGTAGTTGCGTGTGATGGACATGGCAGTCATCTCCATAAGCATCGTAGGTGGCCTGGGTACATGTAGAGGGGGACACATGCTGCCTGCA
This sequence comes from Fulmarus glacialis, assembly GCF_000690835.1. Taxonomy (NCBI): domain Eukaryota; kingdom Metazoa; phylum Chordata; class Aves; order Procellariiformes; family Procellariidae; genus Fulmarus; species Fulmarus glacialis. The sequence continues at coordinate 60,395 of NW_009233032.1, read as the reverse complement.
GGCAGCAAAAGGAGAAGAGGAGCAGGGAACGGGAGCGTGGTCATCCCTGAGGACCAAGGTAAGTGCTCCAGTGTGCGCAGGGCTGAGCGGACTAACAGCGATATATAAGCTCATTGCAGCTGGTCTGTGTGCAAGCTGCATTTGTAGCCTAATTACGTGTAGCCAATCTACACGACTGACTGTGTCCCCACATGCCATCTGGCATGCGCATGTGTGAGCCATGTAGCAAATGTGTTTTATCTGTGAACTGAAAATGCTGTGCATCTTCTGCAAGATCAGTTAATGAAGCGATGCTAGAGATGGGAGGGAGAAGCCATCCCGATGCCGAATCCCCATGCGTTTCCCTTCGTGAGTTAGGAAAACTTGCTCAGAGCATCTGCAAAGCCAGATGAAAATCAAGCCCCTTCTCAAGCAACCAGCTTTCAGGCTGAGCCAGGGCTTTGTGGATTTCCCCTCGTTAGGCTCTAAATTATTTCCTTCATTTTCCCTGTCACTCCTGGAGTTGTCTCAAGCCCCAGGGCCGCAGGCATGCATAGGGCTAATCCTTCGTGAGCTCTGCTGTCTGGTGGACTTCGGAGACACCCGATAGACTCCGGCACTCGGGCAGACTGAGGCACCATCCGTCACATCCACTTGAGACAGCTGTCACCAAAGCTAATCATCTGCTGCCCAAGTGATGTTCCCCGATGTCTGCCTGCCTCTGGGAAAGGCTGGTCCTTCCTCAGTGCCACCGAAGGGAATCGAGACAATTGCTGAGAGTGGAGGGAGCCTGGCAGGAGGAGCGGAGCTGGGTGGCCTGGCCCCAGGGCTGAGCCCTTCCTCCTGCCTGAGCCACCCTCCCACCCAAGCAGCAGTTGGGAGGACCACGGCTCACCACTGCCGTGCCTCCAGGAATTGGAGTATTTGCTGGCGGGGTAAGCCCCTGCCTGTGTATCGTGCCCAGGCGCAGAGGCCAGCAGAGTCATGTCCACAGGAGCAATAATTGCAACAAATGTCAGTTGAAGATGTTACGAACAGCCCTGTGCTCCCCTCCGAGGCTGGGAGCACCATAAATAACAGGGCGATACTGTCCCCTGCCATAGGAGAAACCGGTAGACTGAAGTCCTGGCTATTTTCTTATCCAACAGCCTCAGTAAGGAGCCGCCTGTCACATTATTACACATCGGTTTGGTCATGCAGGGTGTTCCCCAGGGACAGGCTCCCTTTGCTGAAGCCTTGGGGACTGTGCCCAGCTGAGCCGCAAGCATTCTGTGCCTCCCCAGTCCCCCCTTGCAGCACACCTGCTTCTGCATGGTCAGGCACGGTGGTCTCCCAGTTGGGACATGTAGAGGAAACCAGTGGCCCTGGCCCTTGGGCAGCAGATCTCTTTGGGGGATGCTTCAGGGTATCGAGGAGCTGGGAAGTGCCCAGGACTGGTCAGCATTGTCCCAAAGAGCCCAGCAGTGCCAGGAAGGTGAGGCTGGCATGGGAAGGGGCCACTCGCAGGACGTGCTTCTGTTCAAACCAGTGGGGAAGGGCACTTGCTGATCCATGCTCTGTCTTCCCAGGGAAGCACCCCTGCATCCATTCAAGTGGAGAAGCGATCTGCCCTGAGCTGAACTCCCTGCTGGAGACAGATGAGAGATTGCAGCGTCTTTAATTCATGGCCCCCTGTTTCTATTTCTGGTGGCTCTCAGGCCTCGCTGTACTAGGGAGGCACCTCTCAGGCACTATTTTCCTTCTCCTTTGCGTGCTTCTCTTCCGGCAGTGCATGCCAAGTGCAGGCGGTTTGGGGTGATATGGGGCCACAGAAGCAGAGAAAAGGACAGAGTCCTGCTGGAAAGGGACATCCAGATGCAGAGGGGCCACAGCTCCAGGGAGGGCCTGTCTGAGCACTGTGCACCTCTCCGCATGTTCATCGTGTTGGTGCTCTGAGTGCTGGGCGCTGATTCCCATTTTAAAGACAGGAAAGCTGAGATGCAGAGGTATCAAGGTCACACAGGGGTGTAAATTTAAGTTCAGGTTCTCTTGAGTGTGAGATAAGGCCAGGGATGAGCTTTGACAGATCAAATCCTATCTTCAGCCTGAGATCAACCTCATATGGGGTTTGCAATACCATGAGGGGACGCAGCCACCGCTGCATCTACCCTTCCTCCCCAGCCAATTCCTCATCCATAAGATTATTCTCTAGACAGAGCAACCTGCACAAGGGCGGGTAATTCACGGCTGCAGATGAGCTGTTGCATCACTGTCTGACCTACAGCACTGCAGGTTCTCCTGCCATTGGCTTCTGCAGGAATTTCCTGGGCCAAGGCAAGCTGCAAAATATATATATATGTTTCTCTCTCTCTTTCTCTCCTGCAAGCTGCTTGAGAGCAAAGTCATTGGCATAGCATAAATAGGGAGCATGCTGGGTGTTCGCCGGCTAAGCTGAATCCCCCTCCACCCCCTGCCGTTTCCAATTTGTAACCCATATTTTAATTCCCTGCCCCACTGTTCCCTTCCTGCTCTCGTAAAAGAGACTGTCCTGCCCGAGCAGTGGCTGGCAAAGCAGCTGCCATTTGCAGCTAGATAATGATGAAGATACTTTGGTTCTCTTTGGGGTTCCAACCGCAGGAGCCTGGCGCTGCTGACACCAAAGGACAAAGTTGCTTCTCCTGCTTTTATCCTTTTTTTTTTCCCCTCTCCTTTAACTGCAGGATTTTATTTATTTATTTTTACATCTAAACTTTGAATCCTGTTCTGTTAGTGATGGAGGAAGGGAATCGTTTGCAAAGTAGAAACCGTACCAGAACTGCTCATAAAGCATCCTCGTGCCTCCTGGGGTGGTGGTAAGCAGCACCAGATCCAGGCCTGATTTAAGAGCAGAAAAGTGCTGTTGCATCCTTCCTCCCCACGACGTGACACAGGATTTGTGCCGAGAGGCAAGCCTCATCTCACTGGCAGTTTTGAAATGCTCAGTGGATTGTTTTTGCAGGTAGAAATCTGGGAGGGGAGAGAGGGAAGAAAACACAGACGTCACACAAGCAAGAATGGCCACGTGGCGGGGAATGCGCCAGATGGAGCATCCTTTGCCCTCCAGCTCCCTCCACTTCGTTTCAGCTGTATTACAAGAACCAGATCTCCCAGGCCCCAGCCGTACCATTCTGCTCCCCCTGAATGTGAGGGGCAAAGGAAGGGGGAAACCTGCAGCCAGTGAACATTAGAAGTCCAGATGAGACCACTAAGGAGAAGTCCTTCCCATAGCTCCCAGAGAAGCGAGATAAATCCCTTTTCTTGTGTCGACAACAGAAGGCAGTTGGTCCTATGAATCCTTGGTTGAGGGGAGAGAGAAAAATGAGGTGGTCAGCTCCCTGCAGCTTTACTCTGTCCTCTGGGAGGGGAAGCAAGACACAAAAGGCAAAGGGATCTGGCTGGGGTGATTCAACAGACAGTGTCAGACTACAAATGAATATTTTCCTCGTTTCCATCTCAGGTCCTCTAGACTATCTTTGCCTTAGACAGATGGGCAGGTATCAATGGATACCCTTTCTTTTTCTTTCTTCCTCTGCTGGCTCATGAGTAAATTCAATAGAACAGCAGGAGATTTGTTAGGATTAAGGTCAAATAAAAAGCAAAAAGGCGATTGGATTTGTTTTATGATTGATTATAGAAAGTGCAGATATTTATTAATAGCCAACAGGATAACTGTCAAAATGATTCTATACCAACAAAAAAAACAGATGATGAGTCAAATGTTTTCAGCATTGTGGGAACAAGATTAAACCAAATACAATTGATGCAGCAAATAAAGATGCCAATATTAACAGTTGCTATATAATTTCAACTGGTCAATCTCATCTCTATTTTTTTATATATATAAATGTATATATGCATTCTTTTTTTTTCTCTTTTTAAGGAGTCTCTGCCAATTGCAAATGCTGTCAGAGCCTTGGCTCAGGAATTGAATCATCTTGTCTGTACAGCATCTGATACATGTCAAAGACAGGGAGCAATGAAGAGGCCCCAGTATCATGGCGAGGGTGCCACAGGGGCCTGGGAGACCTGCTTCTGCTCTGGGTGCTGCCACGTGACCCTGGGCCAAGGACTTACCTGTTTCTTGACTCAGTTTTCTTGTCTGTAAGTGCCTTTGCTTTTAAAACAGTGCTTTGAAATTGCTGGATGAAACAGCGCTTGGGGCAACCCGGAAGCCTTGGGTCACGCTGCCTCCTGCGCCCACAATGGCCCATCCCCAGCCACTGCCATCCCAGAGCCATTTTTCTTCTGCCAGCCCCAGAAAAGCACATCCATGGCAGTAGGGGGTGAGCCTGTGCGTTGGACCACCCAGCCCACCCTCCCCCAGGCTATTCTGATCCTCCTCCATCCATCTGCAAGTGGCTTTCTATTAGTACAGAGCCATTAAAATTCAAGGTCGGATTTGATTCTATATTGATCATTACCAGGCAAATTAAAGACATCTTTCTTCTCTTCTTCTTGTGTTACAGTGCCAAGAGGCATCCTGCTGTTCGCTTTTACAGGCTGGGGGCATCTCCTTGGACGGAGCTGCTCCAGCCATGGAGGTTTCATGTTTCCTGTTAAAGAGAGATGCTCCAGGTTTTAAAAAGGCAAAAGTGATTTCGAGTTTGGAAGATAACATGTTAGGGCTGTTGGTTAAGCAGAGGTCTGAGTTGTAGCTGAAGTCCAGACTTATTGCATATTCCCTATCAGAAAGGATTAGAGCAACATCAGGCATGTGACAACTCTGCCCCGTACAGAGGGCTTGGCTCTTCCCAAGCACAGTGTGGACACCTTGAGACTGAGCTTTTACCTTCTCCCTGAGTTTTTACCTTCTTCCCTCCTAATTCAGCCTAAAATGCAGGGATAACCTCCACTCCTTCCTTCTCCATGGTTCAGCACCTGCAGATCTCAACCCCCAGTGCATGCAGGAGATCTGAGCTCTGGGCATCGCTGTTTGCAGGACTGGAGTACACCAAAGCCAGACCTGCAACGGGCATCTGCTACACCAGCCTGCGTGGACACTTAGCGAGAGACTGTTCCTTGGCCTGAATCAAGCCCAAACCACTGCCTGATGTTATGGGTGTTCAGCTGACGGGCCTCATCTCTGCTCCCTGCTCTGAGAGCTCTACCAACCTCCGTCCTCCCTGCGTGCCCTCACTGCCTGTCACTGCTTTTGAAGCTCCCCTTCTCTCTTAGTTGAGCTCCAGATGAATGATGCCAGTTTTGACCTTACAGGGAGCAGCTGGAGGGGACTCCTGATGCCAATGCGAGATCAGAAGAGAAAGTCTCTGACAAGTCCCTTCCTAAAGCATCAGGACAGCATCTTCCAAATTATTTCTGTTTATACTTTGCCAGTGACTCATACGTTGATGTTCTGTCCTGTAGGTTACTCTAAAAACAGGAATAATTACACTGCTAATTATCATTTGAATTATTCATTTTGTCCCCCTCTTTCTTTCTGCTGGAAGAGGGAGACGCATTGTCAGTTGTGGCTGTCTTTGTACGGTGTGATTAGATGCTCTCTGCGCAGTGACGGGAGAGATCTCATCAAAATCTGCTTCCAAAAGTGGAACCAGGACGAGCAATTTCAACAAGTTAAAAACCTCTCCCATTCAGAAAAACAAATATGCATCTACGTATGCACATGGATACACACATATGCACACACACACCTTAACCAAGCACAAAACCACATTCACCCCCACCATCAAAATAAAACCTTTTCCTCAGCTGAAGGAGAAAGCAGTCTCTAATGAGATTGTGAGCGTGTGGCACATGTGTGTGTGTATTTTCCTAATTATCTCTTTTCAAATAAGATTAAACATCCTTCGAAGCTGGACATCTTTCCAATAGGTGAACGAACTCCAGGGCTGACGGTAACATGAAAAATTCTTCCTGTCACAGGCAGACAAACAAATTGTGGGTTTTATTTTTTTCCTTAGGAAAAACATCGCAGTGAAATTACTGTTCTTTTGTTGTTGCTAGAAACACAGTTGAAGGGAGCCCGGCTTTTTTCTCACTCAAGCTGGGACAAATCAGGACAAAGTCCAAAGATGCTCATGACATGAAGGAGGCGTGAAGCTGGTTTGAAAGGTGACTTTGGCATCTGATTCTTGTTACCAGATGGAAGATCTCAGTGTTAGGGCCCTGCTTTGTGGATGCTACAGTATGGGCTAAGGATGGAGCTGTTCAGTGGAACATTTTGGATAGCCTCTGACTGAAGAGGTTCCTGGAAGATGCTCACCTGGAGGACATGTGTTGGGGACAAATCCTGTATCACTCCTCTTTTCCCTTCTCCAAGCAACTTGGTCACTGGAGGTGGGACATTGGGCAAAGCAGCCCTGAGCCATGACCCCTCTGTATTCCTCCTTGCTCTGTGAGCTCTTTCAGAACAGCAGTCCTTGTCCAAAGGCCCAGCTGTAGCTTCAACACCCCTGCCAACCCAAATGCTCCTTTGCTACCACCACTGAGCAGGGCTGGGGCTACTCTTTTAGCTTGGCTCATCCATCACCACCTACTGCCCTGTGTGTGCAGTAATGTCCCCTTCTTCTTCCCCTTGCTCCAGAGATAGCAGCGCTCCCGTGAACAAAAGCATGTTTATGCAGGGGAGGGATGTGCATCAGCAGCCACAGCAAAGATCCCCATTCGCTTCACGCATCCTTTCCAAGCATCACCCGAGGATATCCATTAACTTGAACAGGCTTGTTCCTTTATCAAGGGTTCCTTAAGAAGATCTCAGCTGCCTGGAAAGCTGCGCGTGCTTCAGACAATATGTCTGCACTTCACAGCTTTATTTGTTTAACAAGTCTGATAACAGCTCTGCCTATTGCACCAAGAGCCTGTTCAGGCAACAGGTTCGTTCCTTTATCATGCATCAATCTAAACTGATTCCACCCTGAAGACTCTAGAAAGAAGGTGCGCAGTCAGGTTATTCTTCTAACAGCTTTATGTTGGTATCATGTCGTTGTTTCACTGTATTTAAATCGCCAGAAAAAAAGGACACTGTCTCTCTCTCTATACCATTATCCTTTGCTGAAACAAAGTCTGAGGAATGTATCAGGGAAAGAATTTATCAAAGCCAACAATCCAATAGTTTTATTTCCTTCTTGTCAGAAACAGGGCCCTTATTCAGCTCTTTTATAGGAACCCTGGATTTGCCAGTCTGGATCAAACCCAGTCTCTGTCTCCAACAGCAGCCAGTTTTGTTGGCTTCCATGGCAGCAAGCAAATCCCCTGCAGCAGGAGCACTGGTGGTAACCCAGCCAGGCAGCAGGCATCCTTCCCACCCTCCAGGAAGATGTAGGTGATGTGCTGGAGCAATCCTTTCCATAGATTTTAATGCCCATTTTTTCCAGTGCCTTTGCCTTGTGCAGTGAAAAGCAAATAAAACCCTGCAAGGTGCGCTAAAAGGCCACTATTCTGATTCAGAAGCAGTCTGCGCAAATACTACACTGGTGTAAATGATGTTGCAAGACAACCAACAGGCTCGTGACGGGGTGGGTTTGATCTTTCCCATTCTGACCACGGAATATTTTAACTACCTACGTGTATGGCTGAACATTAATTTAGTTTTCCTTTGCCCTTGGTCCAAATGGGATTCTGAGACCAGGCGTCCCACGGGTTAACAGGGAAGTGCTGTGAAACTTTCTTGCCCTAGGACCCACTTCAAAGTGGCTGCTCTTCAAAATTATGAAGTACCTCCTTGCATAAGCAGGGCAACCGGTATTGCTAACCTGGTTTAAAAGCCCTCTTCCACTTCACTCCCCACCAGCAGCTCCACAGAGCAGGATGTCAGGGAGACACTCCCTGGGCACGCGGAGGAGCAGGAACCCTATGTCTTCAGCTTTCCTGCCCTGCTGTAACACCCCACTGATGGCCCAAACTAACACCAGGGAGCCTGAACCACCAATACACAATGCTGGGCTTGGCGCAGCCTGGAAGCAGGGAGAGGAGCAGCTAACTGGGACCCACTCAACATGAAACAGCTGCAAAGGGAAGGGGGTGCAGGGACAGGGAAGGAAGAGAAGGAGGGAGAGAACTAAGCAGATGGCTGGGGGAAGAGATGGTGAAAGAGGGAAGCAGACAGATGGAGGACAGAGAGGAGTGGGGTGAGTGACATAAGCAATTCTCTGCGCTTGTTCGTATTTAATCAAGAATTTGCTGCTGCCATTATTTGCATTTTGGCATTATTTGCTTTACAGCAGCATCTAATCAGGCCCTGCCAGAGGCCAGGGCCCCGGGAGCTGTGCCGACGCTCAGGGAGCCGGTCCTGCCTCCAAGGGCTATAGCCCGAGCAACCAGACTGCCTTTTACGGCTGGATCCAGGGCAAGGAAGAGAGATGCCCGGGCACCCGTCTGACACCAAGCACAAAACCGAAGCACCTGAACCTATGCAACACCTCAGGGAGGAGGTGGGGCAGCAACACAGCCCCCTCAGGGCTGGAGCGCAAACAACCCGCAACACCCCACGCAACCACAGCCACCCCTGAGGGCAAAATGGCGGCTCCCGGGGGGGTAGGGGGAGCTCCGCCCCTGCCCAATCAGCTGCTGCCACCTGTTCACCCCAACCAATCCCATCCAGCGCTACCTCATGGCGAGGCTATAAAGACCGGC
>NW_009233032.1:44004-51750 GCF_000690835.1 Fulmarus glacialis | reverse complement strand
GCCCTGTCGATTGCGGGCAGGTAAGATGTAAAGGCTTAGTCTGAGTTCTCTGATTTTGCCAGCTGAAAGTGGGCAAAGGCTCTTACAGCCTCCTTTTTCCCTGCCTCAGCTCCTGTGCTCCTCTGCCAGTCACAGAGGTGAGGCTGCTGGGGGCTTGGCTGGGCCTCAGGGCCTTTATGTGAGGGCTGTGTGCCCTGAGCAGCATCAGGGCTAGTGGGGAATCCCCCTTGCAGAGCCAGAGTCTCTCCCTGTGGCCAGGGAGGAGCTGCTTGGCCTTCTCCTGAGGAGTAAGCAGGGGAGAGGGACCCTCAGTGATCCCTGTCCCTGCTTGGACAGTGCAGGCTGTGCTGTGATGGAGCAACAGGCTGTTTGGGGGCAGGGGGGGGTTGCCTCCTTCCAGCCTTTCTGAGCATTGTATGCACTGCTGAGAGTCTTGCTGTGCAGCTTCACCCTCAGGGCAGTGAAGGCTTTGTGGAGGAAGCACTAGGTAAACTGAGGCACAGTACTGCAAGGTGCCTCTGGTCACATAAGGGAGTCATAAGCCAGATTGAGAAGGGACCCCGGGAATCAGGATGACTAGCTCGTGCTGTGCAGGGAATGCACTTGAGGCCTTAGAGGCAATGCTCCCAGCAGAAAATGAGTTTTTTCTGCCCAGCAAAGTATTTTCAGACAGAAATTCCAGCTCTTTCAGAGTCCCAGATAAAGCATAATGTCTTGCTGCTTTGACATATCTCTAGCTGATGATGTCTTAGGCCAATTCTAGGAGGAATAATAAGAATAATCATTATTATTTGTGAGATCTAATCCAGCCTTATATTCTGTGGGATCTCAAAGCTTGTTAGCAGAGAACAGGGCTAATTCTGCTCATCTCTGCCACCTGTGTCCTGCTCCTAAAGGCATGGTTTAAAATACGCTGTATATGCCTGTAGATCTCCTCTGGGTAAAAATAGCAAAATAGCCTTAGCTCCCATAGTGTCTTCCACTGCAAGTGGGAAACTGAGGCATAAAGTGGGTAGTTTGCCTTTAAGGAAATTAGTGGTAAAATGCAAGAGTTACCAGTCTAGTTTTGCATCTTACTGGAAGTTAATGTTGCCCAGTACTTTCTCAAAAGGAAAAAAAGAAAAGAAAAAAACATGAGGGAGGAGGTGGTCTAAGGAAGTAAAGAGGGAGGGTGGACTTTCCAAAATGAAGCTCAGGCACAATGGTTTTTGCATAACAGTAAGTCAAAACTGCCCTCTCCTCTTTTTCAAATATGTTTTTAAAGCAATTCTTTAATTTCTGGGTGACTGAAAGACAAAAGCATCTGAAAACCTCTCCAGTTTTCTCTTGCTCATAATTGTAATTATGAAACTGTCCCATTATCGTATTGTGATGCGGAGCCTTTCAAGTAATGAGAAATTCAAGTGAAGTCTTGATTACCTCCCGTGAGAACAAAATGTGATGGGGAGGACAGAGGAAGGGGGGGTAAAGATACAGACAAGTTTTATAATAATAAAATAAAGAAAAAATTAATCATGGATCCATTAGTGTTAATACAAATGCTTTATGACTCACCTCAATCATTTTACATTATTTAATAACAGAAAGTCATTATTTCCTTGGAGAATTAGGATAAAGCCTGTTGGGGGGGGTTGTGTGGTTTTTGTTTTTTAAAGTAACATAGTAACTAAAAATTGGATTTTAGCTGTAGTCAAGACAAGGTGGAGGGGATGTTTTAATCCCTCCCAGCTATTATCCTTGAGCTTACTGTGCTACAGGTGCCTGGGGAGGACACCAGCTGATGGGCTGTGAAGGTGATTGCATACTTCAGGTGATCCAAGAAAGGGGAGACGTGGTACCCAAGGGAGTGGGAGAACATCTGAAAAGGCTCCCTGGGCTGCTCAGCCCCTCAATTGGGTTTGGTAGTCCCTTGGGGTATCATGTTGGCTTTGCAGAAGTAGGAGGAGGTTCAGCTGCTGGTATGTGTGCTGTCATATCTGCTAGATGGTTGGTCTGAGCGGCAGGACATCTGGGAGCAGTGAGGGGCATAGACGGGCAGTGTCGCCCAGGCACCTCTGCCAGATACAGGCTTTTCCTCTGAAGTCACTCAGTCCCTTTTTAAGCTGACCTCACATCTGTCTCCTGTACTTAAGTCTTTCTTGCTTTCTCTCTTCTTGTTTCCAGAGATGGTGCTACACTCATTAATGTTGTTCCTTTGGAAGTGGCTTTTAAAACTGTTGCAGTCTGCCCCCAGGCCAGTGTTATGAAGGGATTGTCTTGCTATGGGAAAAGGCATCCCCAGAATTAAGCAAGATGCCTTGTCCCTGGCCAGGTGAGCAGTTCCACGCTGTACTGCAAGAGCAGTACAGAGAGGCCTTCATCCGAGGCTGGCCAGGGGATCCTCCACTAATTTCAGTGGTCCAGTGTATCATTGCTCTGGGAAAGCAGATTTGTAGAAAGATGGAGGAGCCATAAGCAGGATATTATCTGCATCCAGACTGCTTTTCTCAGCCTGTGCCCAGTCTTCGAGCTGCCTGACTGTGCGATAACATGGAGATGTGTTCCCTTGCAGCTGTGACTGTAGCTGAGCCCCGTGTGCTTGTGGGCTCCTCTGTGGGAGGCAAGTGAGTCAGCTCCTGGAAGTGGCCGCCTCTAAGCAAAGGCTATGTGAGTTATAAAGGGATCGGAGGCATCTCCCAGCCTGGGAAGTGGAGCAGCACAAGGGTGCTCTCTACTGATTCAGCTTTTCAGGTTAGGGGAGCTCATCTGCTCCTGAAATGCAGAGGCTAATGGGAATTGTGCTTGTGCTTGCTAGAAGGCAGGTTTTAAACCAGAAGGTTACATGCTACCTGCACACAACCCAGTGAATTGCAAGGTAAAGAGATTACACACAGCTTAATCTGGAACTCTGGCTCTGTGAGCAATTAAACTCCAGTAATTCCACAACGATGAAAGTTCAGGCTGAAAGCATTGCGTTCCTTGTGTTGCCACTTTGCCTTTTGTCAATGAAAAGGAACATGAATGTTACCTGCGGTTGAAGCCAGCCTCAGTGGAAATTTGCTGCATGGGAAGATGACAAAGTCATCTTTTGACAAAACTACTGCTGAAGTGAACGTGTTGGGTCCTTGGGAGAAGGGCTGCTCCAGGGTGCTGGGGTAACACCCTTATAAGCTGCTGAACTGTTGGTCCTGTGCCTCAGGGAGGGAACTCAATTGACTGATGCTTGTGGTTTGGGTGCTCAGGAACCAGATAGATCCACAGCTGGTTCCATCTGATCCACCATTCTACTCTTCTGTGCCTCGGTTTCCCCATCTGTAAAATGGGGATAATTGGATTGATACAGATGTACTCTTATGTAAACTGCCATAGCATCTGATCGGAAAGAACTGCTTCTTGAAAACCTATCCTTCCATTTGAAAAGAAGGTTAAATTAAATACATTTTCTACCAAAACCTGTTAAAACAGGATTTCTCTCTCACACTTGCAGAATCCTCTGTGAGTGTTGACTTAATAACAGCTTGGAATGACCTTGCTGTTGAAACTGAAGCTGTTTATATGATGAGCATTTTCCTGCCCCCTCAGGTACTGCTGTCGTGGGGTCCTGGGTGCTTTACGTGCTCAGGCCAAGAACCAGTGTGTGCCTCAAAATGCTTACAGACAATAGGCAAAGGGGGAATTATTTCTCTCACCTCATCATGAGGAGCTGAAGGTCGGAGACAAAGGTAATTTTCCGGCGAGTTCAGCTTCTGTACCAGGGCCAGGGAAGGCACTGACTTCTGTGTGACTCAGTCCAGTATTTTAAAGAAAAAAAAAACCCCATCCTTTCTATCTAGGGAGAGACTAGTTGCTTAATCCATCTGTGGGAAACATGACATGTAACTGTTTCAGTGAGGGCTGGGGAAGCTGGAAAAAGCTCCTGCCAGAGCGAGGGCATCCTGAGGATGCCTTTGCTAGTGTCTGTTTACCTGAGCACTGTAATTGCTCAAGCTATTTGCTACATGAGGAGTTGAGAAAGTGACAGAGGCAAACAGGACACCCAATTTTCTGTGGAAAGTTAACTTTTCCAATTGCAGTTGAAAGCTTGGTTCTTTTGACCTAATTTCCCACTCCAAGGGTTAACTGCTCTCTGTGGTACGGCAGGCCCTCCAGTGAGTGCAGCCAGACAATGCTGTTTAAGTGAATGTTCCTAGCCTACAGAAGTCCTGGAGATAGCTCCATCTTGCTCACAGTAGGTGTTACATTAGCTGCTCAAACCATATTCCAGTAAATTAGAGCTGGGCTGATTTAGACAATCACTGGGTCATTCTTTCCTCCAATTCCCAGTCTCACACAGAGATAACAGCAGCTGGGGGAAGGCAGGGAGGTGGACGAATAGCAGTTTGCTTGCTTATTAGGGGTTAGATGCAGTCTTGAGTCTGTGATTTGCAAAACACGACTGATACCAGCAACAAAAGCCTCAAAGTTAAATGATGCAGTATTTGTTTCAGGTCTAATAAAGACACTTAAACAAACACCAGGCACTTTCTTCCTCAGAGGCATGTCAATGCATTAAAATGTCTTTATAAACCAGAATGATGCAGGAATTTCGTGCAGGATGCAGGAATTTCGGGGTGAAAGCTGCTCAGTCCGCAGGTGGTCTGTGGTACACATGGGAAAGCATGGCCAGAGCCCTGGACTAGGTGTCAGGCCACCTAGTCAGTGGTGTGTGCTGGATGACTCTAGACGTTTGTATGCCTCTTCATAACCTCTAGCTATCATAAACCTTTTGCAGCGTTTTTGTGCATCACCTAGTGCCAGAGGAACCTGATTCTCATTTCGCCTGTGAATACAGCAATAAAATGCAATTACTGGAGTGAGTGATCTGACCTGCTTGTGTTGGCGAGTAAGGGAGCTTACAACCCTTCCAAAGTCCTTTTACGCGATTTGGTTTTTTCTTCAGTCGGAAATGTGTACTACGTTCTTTAGGAACTGGGTAAACTGATATCAGAGAAATGTTGTACCAAGGAGTTCTGCAGGCATTTGGAGGTCTTTTTTGGCCCAGTTTAAGCCTCCAGTCCGACAAAATATTAAGCAAGTGCTTAAATAGAAGAATCTGCCTTAGGGTCTTGTGACTGAACAGACTGCTTGAAGCTGAGCTGCCACAGTGCCATGCAGAATATGAGGCAGAGAGGGGCTGATGCTGCTCCCCAAGGCAGCCAAGCCATGACCTCTTTCTCACATTGTAATGTCCCTGGCAGTGTAAAAATGCAGCACAAATGCTCTGAAAAGCAGTGACTGCAGGTGTGCAACAGCTTCAAGGGATTAAGAAGTGGGAGGAAGCAGCAGAAGACAGGAGCCAAGGTGATGTGTAAGTGCCTGTAATTTAAAGGGAAAAAGGCTGTTTGTTCAGCTCTGGAGGACCGGTTGCTGCTTACCTTGATGTTTTCAGCTCTGGTGTGAAATACTGTATTTCTGAAGGTGTGTCCAAGGCAGAGAGCTGCTCTAAGCTTCAGCATACAAATAGAAAGGGCACCACGAAGAGAGAATTGTCCATCTATTCCCATTGCTCTCTTTAAAACTCACTGTAATGATGTTGCTATGACCCAGGCCTCTGTAATATGTGCCTCAGGTAACACAGATTGATATATAAATACCTGGGTTTATTACACTTGAAAGACCTTTTGAAAACTCAGGGGGAGAGAGAAATTGTGGGATCTAATCTACCATCCCTGAGGGAGAAAATTAGCCCATGGGTAGTGCTAAATGATACAGTGGCATTTGGATGCTGAAGGAAGAGAGCATCATTTATGAAGTGGGTCAGCTCTGTCCTGGGGAGAGGACTGAGGCTAAGTGGGATTCAGCTCTGAAGCCCCAGTTCTCAGCATGCTGCCCTCTTGGGACGACAGGATCTCCTTAAATTGGTTGTGTTTATGTAGTCCTGGGCTGGGCTGCAGCCTGCAGTCCTCTTTCTCTCATGTCGAGTGCTGTGTGAGATGAGGCTAACTTGAACACAAGCCTTTGGGACCAGGTAATCAAAGAGCAATAGGGACTGTGTATCAGCAGCACAGAATCAGATTAAGGTTTTACTGGGTATAATGTGGAAACCCTTCACCTCCCTACCTGCCTATGCCCTGGGCATTTTCAAGGGTTCAGGGTGGAGACTGAAGGTTTTTCCCTGTTGCCCTATGCTGTTCTACAGAAAACATTTGATGCAATGAGTGTGACAGTTCTCCTTAGCTGCCTGTTCTGCCTGGTTCAGGTGGTGATCTCAGCTAGTCTGATACATTTTTCTCACATGCTAAATCATGTTGTATCCATGACTATAATGGTGTTTGCTACTATCTAGTTGTAAAATTCTGAAGGAGTCATTTTTTGAGTGATCTTTAAAACTGAAAACATGGTCATGTGGTTTGCTTTTGGGCACCAACACTTATCCTGGGGACTGGCTGGACTATCAGGCCTCCTTCTCTGTTACTCTCCAACTTGCATGGCTGCTTATGTGCATGTAAAATCCTCCTGGTTTGAGCTGGTAGCATTTCATACTCTGTTTGTTTTGGCATAGCAGAGACCTGAGGTCCAAGGCATGGAGTATGAACAGCCATTGCTTTCAGTGCTCCTGTGAAATCGGGACCTCAGACCTGCGAGTCATTGCAGCTACAGCAGTTACCCAGTGGAAGATCTCATTCTCTGGGGCTTTGCACAGACATGGACCTCCAAGTGTGAATGGACCTACAGTGGCAACATTTCCTTCTGTGCTGGTAGCTGAGCCCTGCTAGCCCCGGTGAAGTGCTCTGCTAATGGAAGCAGAGACTTCCAGGGGTTGGCATGGTCACAAGGGGATTCTCGGTGGCACAGCAGCATCGATTAGGGACCAGACCTTTTAGCAAAAGTTGGAAGCACAGATGTAGCCAGAACTGCATTAACTGATAAAAAAAGTGCTTCTTAACATACTTACTGTGAAACTCATTGCCACAGGAAGCCACTGAGGCCAGGCACTTAACAAGAGTCACCAAAGGGGTGGACACTGCTACAGATGGCAAAAATATGTAAAAATATGTTAGCTAGTGATGATAAACTTTGCTGCAGGTTTATTAAACCACACATTTAAGCCAGTCTCTTCCTGGTAGAGTCCAGGATGGTACTTAATGTGAGGAGGAGAATGAGCAGACAGACATTGGATCTGACGCAGTTTGGCAGACCTTCCAAGGAGCAGTTTGTTTGACAAGCACCTGCTCCTCGTGCCTTTAGCTGGCTCAGTGTCATGGCTCTGTCACTATTCCTCTCCCCTTTGTAGCAAAGAAATCTGCATAGTTCGTGAACAATAAAAGTGGGAGCACAAAGGTGAAACCAGTTTTCTTCCCCCTAAAGAGAAATACATTTCCCAGATCATTACATCTTTGGTTCATGCACTGAGGGTTTCTCTCCCTGGGAAGTTTTCACAGTAGATTGAATCTGATCATTGAAAAACTCATCTGGAAAACAGGTTAGATGCAAGTATGAAAAGCCTCCCTCCCTCCCTGCTTCCTCCTTCTTTCGTCTCTGTACACCCAGAGAGAAAAAGCTGATGGTGGATTTAGCAGGTTTTAATTATCATTTACTGCCCGGGTGAAGTCTCAGGCCTCTCTTTCTGGATTAATCTCCAGAGAATGGGTCTTAACTTCGCATTATCTGCTTGAGGTGAGTGGGTGGTCAAGGCACATATTTTCCATCAAAAGTTGTGGTTTTCTCTTATGCCTCTTGAGTTTCCAGTTCAGTGTCAGAGGGACGATGAGCCTCCTTTTACTAGCT